>NW_027328040.1:0-75318 GCF_047675955.1 Chlorocebus sabaeus | reverse complement strand
ACAAAAAGGTAATTATGTAACAAAGAGATCAACATAGCAAGAGGATATAACAATTACGAGTATATGTGCACCCAACAACAAGGCACCCAGATATATAAAGCAAATATTAGCAGATCTAAATAGAGAGAGGGGTCGGGCATGGTGCCTCACACCTGTAATCCCAGCACTTTGAGGGGTGGAGGCAGGTGTATCACCTGAGGTCAGGAGTTCAAGACCAGCCTGGCCAACATGGTGAAACCCTGTCTCTACTAATACAAAAAATTAGCCCAGCATGGTGGCACATGCCTGTAATCCCAGCTACTTGGGAGGCTGAGGCAGGAGAATCACTTGAACATGGGAAGTGGAGGTTGCAATGAGTTGAGATTACACCTCTGCACTCCAGCCTAGGCAAGAAGAGCAAAACTCCGTCACTCCGTCTCAAACATATATATATATATATATATATATATATATATATATATAGAGAGAGAGAGAGAGAGAGAGAGAGAGAGAGACATAGAGAGACCAACACAACAATAGTAGGGGCTTCAAAACCCCACTGTCAGCACTGGAGATCATCTAGACAGAAAATAATAACAAAATATCAAGTTGAAAGTACAGTGTAGACCAAATGGACCTAACAGACATTTACAGAACATTTCATCCAACAGATACAAAATGCACATTCTTCTCCTCAGCTTATGGAACATTCTCTAGAATCAACCACATGCTAAGCTACAAAAGAAGTCTCAATACATTTTTTTAAAATTGAAATAACATCTAGGATCTTCTCATACTGTAACAGAATAAAGCTATAAATCAACAACAAGGAACAGACACTTCTCAAAAGAAGACATTTATGCAGCCAATAGACACATGAAAAAATGCTCATCATCACTCGCCATCAGAGAAATGCAAATCAAAACCACAATGAGATACCATCTCACACCAGTTAGAATGGCGATCATTAAAAAGTCAGGAAACAACAGGTACTGGAGAGGATGTGGAGAAATAGGAACACTTTTACACTGTTGGTGGTACTGTAAACTAGTTCAACCATTGTGGAAGACAGTGTGGCCATTTCTCAAGGATCTAGAACTAGAAATACCATTTGACCCAGCAATACCATTAGTGGGTATATACCCAAAGGATTATAAATCATGCTGCTATAAAGACACATGCACACGTATGTTTATTGCAGCACTATTCACAATAGCAAAGACTCGGAACCAACCCAAATGTCCATCAATGACAGACTGGATTAAGAAAATGTGGCACATATACACCATGGAATACTATGTAGCCATAAAAAAGGATGAGTTCATGTCCTTTGTAGGGACATGGATGCAGCTGGAAACCATCATTCTCAGCAAACTATCACAAAGACAGAAAATCAAACACCACATGTTCTCACTCATAGGTGGGAAATGAACAGTGAGATCACTTGGACACAGGAAGGGGAACATCACACACCTGGGTCTCTTGTGGGGTGAGGGGAGTGGGGAAGGATAGCATTAGAGTAGTGTAATGTAATGTAAATGATGAGTTAATGGGTGCAGCACACCAACTTGGCACATGTATGCATATGCAACAAACCTGCACATTGTGCACATGTACCCTAGAACATAAAGTTTAATAAACAAACAAACAAAAAACAAAACAACAACAAGGAGAACTTTCAAAACTGTATAAATACATAGAAATTAAACAATATGCCCTTGAATAGCCAATGGGTCAATGAAGAAATTAAGAAGGAAATTTAAAAATTTCTTGAAATAATTGAAAACAGAAACACAACATATCAAAGCCTATGGTATACAGCAAAAGCAGTATTAAGAGGAAAGTTTATAACAATAAACTCCTACCTTTAAAAAACGGATTTAAAATAAACAACCTAACAATGAACTGCAATGAGCTAGAAGAGCAAGAACAAATCAAATCCAGAAGTGGTAGAAGAAAAGAAATAACAAAGGTCAAAGAGAAAGTAAATAATATTGAAACTAACAAATATAAAAGATGAAGAATAAAGTGTTGGTTTTTTGAAAAGATAAATAAAACAGACAAACCATTAGCTACACTAAGAAAAAAAAAGAAATCCCAAATAAATAAAATTAGAAACAAAAAAGGAGAATTACATTTGATATCACAGAAATACAAGGGATCATTAGAGACTATTTTGAACAACTGTTATGTCAACAGATTGGAAAACCTAGAGGAAATGGATAAATTCCTGGACATGTACAACCTACCAAGATGGAACCAAGAAGAAACGGAAATCCTAAACAGAACAATAATGAGTAACATGTATGACTATGTAATAATAAAATGTCTCCCAACAAAGAAAACCCCAGAACTAGGTGGCTTCACAGCTGAATTCTACAAATTTTTATTTCAATTCTTCTCAAACTATTCCAAAAATATTGAGGAGGAGGGAATTCTGCCAAGTTCATTCTTCAAGCCCAGCATCACCCTGATATCAAAATAAGACAAGGACACAATAAAAAGAGCAAACTATAGGTCAATACCCCTGATGAACACAGATGCAAAAATCCTCAACAAAATACTAACAAACTGAATCCAACAGTAAATCAAAAAGATTATACACCATGATCAAGTGAGATTTATCCCAGGATGCAAGGATTGCTCAACAAACACAGATCAATAAACACGCTACATCACATCAACAGAATTAAGGACAAAAACCATATCATTTCGACAGATACAGAAAAAGCACTTGATAAAATTCAATGCTGCTTCATGATAAAAAGTCTCAACAAACTAGGCACTGAAGGAAACATACCTCAACACAATAAAGGCCATATGTGACAAACCCACAGCCAACATAATGGTGAATGGGGAAACACTAAGAGCTTTTTCTCTGAGATCTGTAACAAGACAAGGACGCCCACTTGTGCCACTCCTATCCAACACAGCATGGAACGTCCTAGTCAAGAGCAGTTAGGCAAGAGAAAGAAATCAAGGGCACCCAAAGTGGAAAGGACTCTAATTGTCCGTTTTCAGACAATTTGCTCTTATATATTAAAAAAAAAAAAAAAAAAAAAAGACTCCAGCAAAAATCTCTTTGAACCGATAAACAAATTCAGTAAAGTTACAGAATACAAAATCAACATATAAAATCACTAGCATTTCTATAGACCAACAATGAGCCAGTGGAAAAAGAAATCAAGAAAGCAATCCCATTTAGCTACAAAAATATAAAATAAAAATAAAAATACCTCAGAAGAGGTCTAACCAAGAGGGTTAAAGATCTCTATGAGGAAAATGATATTCTACCCTCTGAAGGTAGAACAGTGGAACCTAGAGACAGGAAAGGGCGGCGGGAAGGCAGAAAGGGAGAGGTTGGCTAATGGATACAAAATTACATCTAGATAGTAAAAATGAGGTTTAGTGTGCTATAGCCTTGTAGGGTGACTGTAGTTTATAATTTATTGTATATTTTTAAGCAGCTAGAAGAGAGGATTTTAAATATTCCCAGCATTAAGAAATGACAAATGTTTGAGAAGATGGACATGCTAATTACCCTGATTTGCTAATTACACATGATAAACATGTATTGAAATATCACACTGTATGCCATGGATATGTACCATAATGTGTCCATTAAAAATAATAATTGTTAAAAACCCAAGGGCCATTTCTCATTTGTCCTATGTCAATGTTGTGGTCCACTGGTGGAGACCTAGCCATCTGCAAGTAAGACTATAGTCACTTGAGGTGAAAGCAAATGAATCGTCACAAAAACTACCACTGGCACCAAGTCTTCTTTCCAGAATTTCCTGGCCACAGCACTGCCACAGTCACTGTGGGAAGGAAAGACACACTAGCCACCAAGTTTCAACCCCAGCACAGTTGTTGCTTTTATTTCCTTGGTTTGGAAAAAGTGTGTGTTCATAACTTACATTTACTCCAACTGTCTCCTTGCTTAAATAGCTCCTTAAGGATGACTTCCTGTTACTAAATTCCAACAGCTTCCGAGCACCCATTATATTCTCCAAAGTAAATAAAAAGAGAAAACGTGTTGAAAGCCTGATAATGTTCACTTAAGAATCCAGCATGATGTACTGCTTGAAATGGCCACTCTACCTTGTTCCTTTACATGAGTTTTAAAGTAGCCCCAGTTATTACACATAATTGAAGCCATAATTTCTGCAATACCATTAGGTCCAAAAAGGGTGGGGCCGGGGGACTTCAAAGTCTGTCTCTGAATTTTTTTTAAAAAAGGGAAAGCTTATGAGAGTAGGTAATGAGAATAAATATTCACACAACTCGGAACAGGGGATGGTAACACATAAAGTTCCAGCCTGGCACAGGTGTCCAGCCAGTGAGGGTGGGGACACAGACTCATACGGTCCCCACAATCCCCCAGAAGTGTCAAAGGAAGGTGGGTGGCCTGACACGGAACCAAGCTCCGAATTCCAGGAGCTGTCTGGCTCATGTGCACCCCATGTGGTCCACAGAGCACGAGGATGTCCGACGTTACCAGTCCCGGTGCAGAGCACAAGACTGCCCCATGTCACGAGCTCCTGCTGCAGAGCATAGCCCGAAGGTGCCAGCCCAGCTTCCTACACACACTGGCCACCAAGGCACTGCCCTCCAGGAAGGAGGACCCCAGAGGTCGTGGCAGGGTGAGGTTCTGCTCTTCATCATCCCCGAGCAGAGGGGAAAGTCCCAGCAGACATTTGGGGAGCCTCTACACGTGGCTCTGGGACTCTGAGTGGAGGTTCAAAGATGTCCCCAGATACGCCAGACTCAAACCTAAAGCAGGCCATTCTTCCAGATAAGCCCAGACTGGAACCTATATAGGCCATCCTTCCTAGCTTTCCTCTGGAAAAACAGGCTTAAAAGAGTATCGACTAAAAGGGGCCACCAGGAAAGGGAAGACCTATCTTTAAAAAAACAAAGAGTTTTTTTAAAAAAGAGGAACTGAGGCTCTGACCCATCTGATCACAGAGTACGTGCTCGGCAGCATCTGTCGGAGCAGAGCAAGCACACACATGCTCTCCATGCCCTGTGTTCCTGGCCCCGTGGTCCCCGCCCCCATGCTCCTTGCACCCGTGCTCCCTGCACCCGTGCTCCCCACACCTGTGCTCCGGGCACCCATGCTCCCCACACCTGTGCTCCCCACACCTGTGCTCCGGGCACCCGTGTTCCCCACACCCGTGCTCCCCGAACCCGTCCTCCCCACGTCCATGCTCCCCACACCTATCTGTGCTCCCCATGCCTATGCTCCCTGCACCCGTGCTCCCTGCACTGTGTTCCCCGCGCCCATGTCTGCTCCTCGAGCTCTCTTCCACTGATTTCCTCTGTACGTCCCTCTTGATAGTCACTGTCACCTCGAATCACCTGGCTAAATGGAGGTAAAGAAAAAGTCTAGAGTAGCACGTTGGAGGACAGAGTGGAAGTGGCTGTTCACCAAGCAGGGCTATGAGATAAGAGCATCTGATCCCCATTAGTCCTGATGGTCAGTTGATTAGCCCTGTTCAACAGCTGGGGACGCTGAGGTGTGGAGGGACGGGCTTACTTACCCCGGACGATGCTGACAGTGTGGGCCCAGCACGGTCCCACAGCCACCAGGAGGAGGCTCCTGAGTGGGCAGGCGCCGAGGTGCAGCCCAGAAAACGCCTGGGACCCTGGCACAGACTCCTCAGGAAGGAAACAGAGAAAGGTCCACAGAGACTCAAGCAGCACAGAAGAATGTCACCCTCAAGTTACAAATAGATGTTTGTGCTTTATCGTCCCAGCGTGCTAAATATCCAGCTCGCTCACACGCACGGCCTGACGTGAGCCCGGCCTCCTTCAGCACTGGGCTAAGCGAGAGATGTACCTGCCCCTCTCCCGACAATAGCAGGCTCGGCAGCTATTCTTCAATGCACTTGACACCCTTCCGTGAGGATTAAGCTACACTCTGTCGACACTGGGTAAGATTAATCCCGACACAGCTAACCGTGTCGATCTGCAGTGAACAAAAAAACTTACTTTGGATGATTCTGTCACGGACAAAGACCCTGAATCTCCCAGCAAAGCTTAGTGACACGACTTACCTTTCTGTTTTCATTTCAGGTACACTGGCCCATACGGTTTAATTTACCTGCTGATAATGCCTTGGAAAGACCACCAGGGGGCCCCACACCATTTTCAGCTTTATAGGGATGTGAATTTCCCTTTGATGACAAAGGTGATGGGGAAATAAAACAAGGATCTAAAACAGATGCCTGTGTGTTTCCTGGGAGTGATAAGGTCAGGAACCGCCGCTCTGTGTCAGGTGAGGGAGTAACAGAGAGAATGGCACCAACTCCTGTGACAGGACCTGATGCATGGTGCAGCCACCGCCTGTGGCCATGGAAATTCCAGGGAATGCAGGCCCCAGTTGCATGGTACAGCCGCCATCTGCGACCACAGAAATACCAGGGAATGCAGACCCTCAGTCACATGGTACAGTTACCATCCGCGGCCACAGAAATTCCAGGGCACGCAGACCCTCAGTCACATGGTACAGCCACCATCTATGGCCATGGAAATGTCAAGGAATGCAGACCCCAGTCGCATGGTGCAGCCACAGCCTGCAGCCACAGAAATTCCGGGGAACACAGACCCCAGTTGCAGGGTACAGCCACCAACTATGGCCATGGAAATTCCAGGGAACACAGACCCTCATTCACATGGTACAGCCACCACCTATGGCCACGAAAATTCCAGGGAACACAGACACCAGTTGCATGGTGCAGACACCACCTGCAGCCACAGATCTCTGGGGAACGCAGACTCCAGTTGCATGGTGCAGCCACCACCTGTGGCCATGGAAATTCTGCGGAATGCAGGCCCCAGTCTCTAAAGTGCTATTTGTTTTATGAACTTCACTGCTGTGAATGTGGAAGAGTTTCTCTCGGTGCAGAGCTCAGTATCCAGAAGGGAAGTCGGCCCTAGGAATGCCTTCCTCCTCTTCAGAGCTCAGGGCCCAGGGCTGACGCCCTTGGGAGGGGTCCTTGTTCAGCAACTGTGCCTGTGGAGGGTTCCCCCAACACTCACTATGCACCTCCTAGGAGCGGAGGCTACAACAGGGAGCCAGAGATCAAGCTCTGCTCAGACAACAGTGAGCTGATGGCCCTCCACTCTAAGTTCCAACCGCATGCAGTGTGTATTCCATGAATGTTTGTTCAATGAATGATTTATATAAAGTCATCTGTGCTGACCTTTGCTGGTCTGCTGACTGTGGGCTTCAGAGCATAGACCTCATTCCTGGAGCAGCCAGTTCTTCCCAGAGTGACGGCTGCTGGAGGACAAAGCCCAGGGCTTCTGTCCTGCAGCAACGCGCTCAGGACCCTGCGCTGAGCACGCTGGGCGCCTCTCCAGCAGGAGATCCCCAGTCCTGACCTTGCAATACCAGTGAACCCCAGGGGAGTCCCAAGTGCTCAAAACCAAGTAAATGTCCATTGTGATTTAACATATCAATTTTAGAAGAAAGGACAGGTTGCCGCCTCCCTCCTCAAACTAGGGACCATAAATCGATCCACGGCCGTAACTGAGGCTCTGCCTTAAATCCTGCTAAACCTACCAGCCAAACACTCAAATTTACATTAGAGTTAAAGGAAAAAAAAAACTAAACCAAACACGTGTAAGAAATGGTCAAGTAACCTGTGATACATCAACCCAAAGATTAAACATTAAAACAATGAAGTAGCAAGATATTAAAAGAATATAAACTCTATGTACATCATGGTTCAATGTTCTAAAATTACACAGAGACAAAGACTGGAATGGAAGGGGGATAGGTTTACAGGTACATTTTTTATTTTTTATTTTTTAATTTTAAATATTACTTCTCTAATGTATGATTTGACTAACAAGATAATGCAGCAAAAAAAAAAAAAAAAAATCAATTACGCCTATAGATAAATATGTAAAGAATTCTTCTCTCTGATGCCAGTGGAATTAGTTTGGGTCTGGCCTACAGTCTTCAATCTTTTAATTAAGACACAAAAACCATCTCTCAAGCTATGAGAAAAAGAAAAGAAAAGATTTAAAACCAGGAGCCCAGAAGAAAAGGACCCGGTATGTATCACAGCGTCTCTCCACGCCTCTCCACCCGGGACAGTGCTCCCTCTTTCCCCATTTTCATACCTACAGCACAAAGCACTTAGTAAAGAACTATCTCAGTTCATGAGTCGCACAGCACAAAGGTCCAATGTCGCTGCCAAACATACCCTGCAGCCCCAAAACGAAGCGGCAACCCCCAGTGAAGGAAGAATGAGAGGCTGCTGGTTGTAATTTTAAATCTCGCAACTCAATGTCTTTGCACTTCCCTGCTTTGTTAGTTTCAAGGGTTTATTAAAATTAACCCCCCTACTGGATATTGAAGAAAGAAAGCAGGACAGTTGTGCAGGCTCTGAAGAGGCAGAGCCCTCGTTCCGCGGCCACCGCTGTCTTTCTACCCACAGCAGACGGGTTGACCAATTAGTCTCCCTTAGAGGGCGCTGTTTATGATCATCGCGAACAAATGGGTGCAATTGCTTCTTTTGAGATGTAGCAAGTTCTGGGCCCTCAGCAGAAAAAAAAAAAAAAAAAAAAACACAGGGCACTGGCACAATAGTCATAACCTCTGCGTGACACACACACAGAAGGAAAATTAAAGCCCTGGAGGCGGGGGCGTTCGGAAAGGGAAGGTGGAAGCAGGAAGGACGCCCACAGAATAGAGTGGTCAGAAACCAACCACGTCACCAAAGGGCGCCTTAGATGGTCCAGAGGACAAAATGCCCCTCTTTCCGGGGTAAACACCCATTTGCCAAACTAAGCCAGTGACGGCAAGCAGGAGTTTGCTTTTTTTTTAAGGCGTCGAGTAACGATGAGAAGAGCAAGAAATGAGCTTAATAATGGGACTGACAGGGCCCTGGGCTGGTGACTTAGCTGATGTGCACAGCAACAAAACCCACGTTCCTCAATGCGCTCCCTCTGCAATTCAGGACAGCACTAAAACTCACCCCATCAATCACTGCTTAAAAAAGCAGTTGTAAAAGAAGAGACGACCCATTTGAAAGCAGCTGGAGGAGGAAGACAGAGAGTGACTCTCAGAATCCAACCGCTTGTAGCCTCGGAACCATAACAAGAATATGAAACTAGCGGATCCAGTGTGAGGCAGAACAGAGACGCTGTCACCGATCTCAGGAGGCTGAGCGGGAAGCCCATGGCTCAGGCCCCACAATGCCCTAATGGTGCCTGGAGCAGCCCACAGGCCTGTGTCCTTCGTGTGGGTTCACCTTCCTAGTTTCCTGGGTAAATTCAATGTACAGCATTTATTCGCCAAGAAAAGAACATTCAAATCAAACTACTGTCATAACTCTGAAGGACTCTTAACACTCCAGTCCACACGTTCAGAAGCCCACAAATATCAGTGCTGCCACTGTGCAGGTAACAATGTTTTTGATGCATCATGCACGTAACCAGTGACGATGTTTTCATGTTTTCCGTAGCCATCTCATTCAGGATACTTAAATATCTGTGACGACTTGACAGTTATCTGTGACTTTCAGATAGATTTAACAAGGCTACCTGGCCAAGAAGGCCTCGCCCTCCTGATCCCAGGCACCGGCGCCCCTACGTGCACCCGGGGCCTGGGGAGCGCAGTCTCCACCACCTCCCGCTCTTCAATGTTAAATGCCCTCCCGGCGCGCCCGCGTCGTGGGCCCAGGCTCGGGCCCCTCCTGGAGAGCCGCTTCCACATTGCAGGGCAGGGGAAGCCCGGAGCCCGCGGCCCGGCGCCGCTGACGTCCCGGAGTCCCCGCTTCCTGGTCCTTCGCGTCCGCGGAGGCTGGCGGGGAGGGCCTGGGACCCATTTTAGTTTTCAGTTTTGTCACGAGCCGGAAGGCGACAGCACATGCGAGCGCAAGAAACCCTTTTTGTAAATCTTGCAGCGGAAACGCGAGGGGCTGCCGGACCGCCTCGGAGACGCCAGGCGGGAACCCAGAGCACCCCCGCCGCGTCCTGCATTGCAGCAGCCGGGACCCTGCCCACGCCGGGCGGGGCACAAGGCGACAGGAGGCGTGCAGGGACCAGGCCGTTTCTTCCTCGACATGCTGGGTGGTGGCATGGGGCGGAGTTGGGGGCCGGGGGTCCACTTAGGAAGTGATAGCGCTGTACCCTCGCTTCGGAGGGGAAGCCCGGCCCCGTCCTACAGCTCAGAGGCAGAACGACCCCCGAGGGCGCTACAGGCGACCCCCTCTGCCAGGCTCAATTTAAAACAAAAACCGGAGGGAATGGAAAGCTCACTATCTTCCGGATGGAGGTTCCTACCGCCATGTCCCTTCTTCCTCCGCCCCACCCGGCAAGGACCCCGGGGCTGCCTTGACGGCTCACGCTGCCCCGCAGGTACCCCTGCACTGCCGCTCCCGGGCACGGGCTTCTCCCCAGTTCTCCCGATCGCTTCCCCGCTCTTCTCCCCGGTTCTTCCCATCGCTTCCCCATCTTTCCCCGGGTCCTCCCATCGCTCCCCCCCTTTTCTGCCCTGTCCTCCCATCCCCTTCGCCCTGTTCTCCCTCTCTCCCTCCGTCCCTCCCTCGCCGCCTGGAGGAGGTCGCGCACCTTGAGCATCCCCGCCGCTGGTCAGCACGCCGATGGCCTTGCCGGCCCCGGAGAGGTGCTCCAGGAACTTCCGCAAGGAGCCCTTGGGGGCCCGGGAGTCGTCCGCGTCCTTGGCGAGGATGCCGAGGGAAGTCGCTAGTCCTGGTGTGCAGCAGGCAATGGGGACCCTGCCGGCCCGCGCCCCCGCCCGGCGCCAGCGCCAAAGGGCGGAGACGGGCGGGGCCAGAGCGCAGGGGAGGGGCTGCGGGGGCAGGGGCCCGGCTAGGGGCAGGAGCAGGGAAAGGGGCAGGGGCTGGCGGGGGGCGGGTATGGGCAGGAGCACCTACGCGGGGGTCGTCGTAGGTGGGGGCCGCGCTGGCGGTGGGGGAGGTCGCAAAGGCGGCCACAAGTGGGCGGGGTCCCTGCGGGTGGGGTCGCGTTACTGGTGCGCGAGCCTCGCGGGTGGGTTGGAGGACTCTGGTTGGGGGCTTTAGAGATGACCGGAGCGCCACGGGTGGGGGCAGGGACAGCGTCCGGGGGAGGGGAGTCCACATTGGGGCGAGATCACATCGTTTGCGGGGCGCTCCAGGACGGGGCGGAATGGAACACTGGGAGCATCTCCCGGGAGGCCAAGGGAGACTGTGAGTGGGCGCGAACGCTGGGGCGGGTGGAAACCCCGCATTTGCGGGGAGCGCCGATGGCGGGGCGGGGTGGAATTGGGGCGCGAAGACCCCACCTGGACGCGGAGGCTCGCGACAGGCCCGGCAACTTCTGTTGCTGTCGGCGCCTAGCCCGAGCGCACGCACAACTTCTTGTTAACCGCAGGATTCCTCCTGGGGCTGCGCTGGGAGCACCGGGGCGCGGCTTCCTCGAACCCCGCCCCAAGTTTTCTCTGCAGCCTGAGGTCGGGAAGGTCACGCGGAGAGTGGATCCTTCAGGTCGTGGGAAAAGTTGAGCGCGGCGGGCTTAGCCATGACGAAACTGCGATTTCCCGGGCCCACGGGGACTGTGGCGCTCCTGGGCCACCAGCCCGACCCTATGGGAGAAGCAGCCTTGGGGTGGAGGAGGGTGTTTGGGCGCGACCCTCAGCGACGCCTGGGCTCGTGAAAATCAGAGTGGGCCAGGAGGAGGCGCAACAGGACTGGCCTGGCGGGGAGGCGGAACGACCCTTCCTCCCCACGGACACGCGCGCTGCTGTACGCTCTGTCGACCTCCGCTGACTTCACTGGCCAATGCCACGTGCTGAAATACGCACATGCAATGCGCTGTGCGGCTGTGCATCCACAGCTTAACAGCCTGGTGCCAGTTACCCTGCGATGGGAGAGGGGGCAGCCCCGACAAAAGCAAGGGCTCCTGGGACCCCGGTTCCTTCAGTGCCACTCCCACGAAGTAGGGCTCCCAAACGGCCCCACTGGAGGGCTTACCGGAGGATGGTCCTGCGCAGTGGGTGTTTGTTGAACAGATAAGAGACAACAAAAGAGACTAAGAAGAGGTTTGTTCTATGAACCGGGGAAAGTGAAGCAATCGCAAAGGAGAGTCTCGCCAAAGGGCAATCCTGGGGAAAACATGGAGAGGCATGGATTTTTCTTGGATGTGTACCTCATCCTGGGGCTCATCCCGCTGAGCATCAAATATTCATTGTAAAAGAGGAAAAAAAAATATGCTGCGGACAATGCTGGATGGTCTGTTCTCTCCCTTGGCCAGAATGAACGGGGAAATTCCTAACCCCTCGTGGTCCTCAGATTCACCTGTCCTATGCACACCCCCACGAAACCACTGAAGTCCAGTTTCTGGGAAAGCAGCCAGGGAATGTGTATTTTTAAACAAGTCACCTAGGTTACTCTGATGAATGCAAAGTCGGAGAGCGCTGCTCTCATGCGCTGAGCCTGAGCATTATTCTATTAATAAGAAAGGAGAGGAGAATCCTGGGTGTCTTAAGGTGGCAGTTGAGTGGCCTTTGCCTTCTGGCGGGCAGAAGAGCAGACCGAGGCTCTAAGTACCTGCACCCACCGCTGGGCTCAGGATCCGTGCTGGAGAATAGAAGGGCTAATTTAATTATTCATGCCTTTTTAGAGCATATTACATGTGGAGAAGGTGGGGCACACTGAATTGTATTTTAGCCAAATACCCCTTATCTCCTTATACAATTGATATTTTTATATTCAACATTAGGGGATTGGTCATTTGTCTTCAAATTGTCTATAATACAGAAAACGATAGACACAACCTAACAGTTCAAACACAATGACTTAAATAATTGATGGTAAAAATAGACGCTGTAATAATGTTTATTTGCTGTTACCGCTACGAAGATAAGTGTCTACTGACATGGAAATATGTTCAGGACATACAAATAAGTGAAAAGGCAGGCCTAGACACAGTGTGAGCCTGTGTGTGCGAGTGTGTGAGTGTGTGTGTGTGTCTGCATATATGTGTAAATGTTTCTGAACATTTTATTTCCTTTCTTTTGCTTAGTATAGGTAATGCCATTTTTTCTCTCCGATGAACAGGTATTGCTTAGGGAATAGAAATAGTTAATTAAAAACAATAAAATTTACAGTGTTAAGACCCCCAAGGTTACAGATTATGTTCAAAAGTTTGTCTGTATATAAGGGCTGGGGTCAGGGTGGTCACTGACGGTCCTCACACGTCTGTTCTCATGAGTTTGGCCCATTGCTCAGTCAGTCAGGGAAATAATATATTATATATACCTGTAGCTCAATGGAAAAGAATAGCTATGGCTCTTTTTTTTTTTTTTTTTTTTTTTTTTTTTTTTTTTTTTTTGGCAAGTCATGTATTTTAATGGTGCTACAACTAGAGGTTTTTTTTTTTTTTTTTTTTTTTTTTTTTTTTTTTTTTTTAATCTTTGGCCTTAGCAATTAATCTTCTAGTTCAACAGGAAGATATTGTCATGCGTGTCCCTGTGAAGAGACCACCAAAGAGGCTTTCTGTGAGCAACATGGCTGTTTATTTCACCTGGGCGCAGGTGGCCGAAAAGAGAGTCAGCAAAGGGAGATAAGGGTGGGACCGTTTTATAGGATTTGGGTAAGTAAAGGAAAATTACAGTCAAAGGGGGGTTGTTCTCTGGCGGGCAGGAGTGGGGGTCACAAGGTGCTCAGTGGGGGAGCTTTTTGAGCCAGGATGAGCCAGGAAAAGGAATTTCACAAGATAATATCATCCCTGAAGGCAAGCACCGGCCATTTTCACTTCTTTTGTGGTGGAATGTCATTGGTTAAGGCGCGGCATTGCATTTGGACTTCTTTTGTGATTCTTCAGTTTGTTCAGGCCACCTGGGCGTATACATGCAAGTCACAGGGGATGCCATAGCTTGGCTTGGGCTCAGAGGCCTGACAGATATTACATGCTGTGCTGACCCTACAGCTTCCCCCCAGTAGGACCTGAGGTGTGTGTTTGTTCTTTATTGTCCCTTGACAGGTTAGTCCAAACTGTGGCCCACACCAGCACACAGTTATATGACAGGAGTGTTTACTCCTTGGGCCAGGAGTTCAGGCAGGCTTCACTGGGCCCTCTGCCCCAGGGGCTCTCTTCGGCGGCAGCAGGTGTCTGCAGAAATGATGCTACTATCCTTGATGAAGCATTGAGTTTCCTATGGAGGTGTAGGAATAGCACGATTTGGCTCACATCAAAATACTTTGCAGTGAAGCTGCACGGAAGAGGATTTTAGGCTTCCATTTGACATTTCAGACAATGCCTGAGTGTTACAGGGCCCTCTTGCTTGTTAAAAAACACCAGATGAGAAAGGCTACTGGTTAATAAGGGAGACGTTTTACATTAGCACAGAGAGGGTGGCTTGAGATAAATTCAGTGTAACGTAGATGTGTTTGTAAGCTGTCAAAGGGACCATCTCTCTGCTGGCAACATGTGTTCTGGTATGGATTTTGTTCTGAAAAAGGATGACTGGCATTTGGTAGAATCATTCCAAAATTCACCTGGAAGGCATCCACATGGTGCCTTGTTTTCTCCTGACATTCTGGGCACCACGAGGAATTATTCTTGTCTTCAGCACTAGCAGGAGACTTTTCCTGAACACCTGCTCCTCTTTGGCATTGTGGGTGTGAAGGGGTCAGAGTGACCCTGTCTTCATGGAGCTTTCAGACACCAATAGGGACAGTGCGGCACGATGTCGGGCTCGGGTGGGATGGAGGCTTTCCCCAGAAAACAGCTGCCGATTCCAGGGCAGCCCTCGACCCTTCCTCCCTCTGTACCTCCACGTCATGTCTGAATTCAGGCTGTTCTATCATAGCGGGGGTGTCATGTTAACTGGAAGTGTGCTTTTGTTCTGGGCAGTAAATAAATTAATGGTACATTTGCCAAGGACAGCGAGATTTGATTTGAGGAATCCAGTGTGGAAAAGGAGAAGGGGCTTGGCTTGGTGGGGACATGTGTGATGGCAGCAGAAAGGAGCAGCCGTACAGGCTGGTGGGATGGAGGGGCCGCGCCTGCATTTCCATGGAGTCTGTCGATGTTTGTGCCACTAGACCTGAACCTCTGTCTCAACTTCTAAAACCTGCATGGTGAGGAAGCCCCTGATGGGCCTGAGTTGTTACTTCCGGTGGTCATTGCTGGGAAGGGCCCCGGACGCCTCTCCTGGCTGGTGACGGCCCCGGGCCTGGACACTGGGTTCGTCCTGAGCTCTGCGAGGACTTGGGCTCCACGCGCAGCAGGTACCCGCACATCCCTTTGGACGTGAGATGTTGGCGCTTGGCTTGGAAGCCATCGCGATCTGGGTGTGGTCAGGACTGGCTCATCCTTTGGGGAGAGAGCACCTGCCCGGGGGCTTCTCTGAGGTGCATAGCCCTGCAGTGCCCTCATAGGATGCCATGTCCTCTGGGCACTTCCTGCCATTCCCCTGGACCCTCAGGTGTGGGAGCCAAGTGTGGTGTGTCTGTCACGGGCAGGGGGGTGCTGAGGACACCACGTGCCTGCTCATGCGAAGACCCGAGGCGCTGCGTGGGCTCGTTTCTAGGGGTCCGTTGGCGTCTGGGGGCCTGTGGGTGTCTTTCCACTGGCAGGAAATAACGGGTGGCCCATGTTACCTTTTTTGTCTTTTTTTGCCAAAAAGCCCCAATGCCAATGTTGCTGTCCCGCTGTGGGAACCTCCCATCTCAGGCTCACTGGCCCTTCTGTTTCTGGGCTGTTGCAGTGTTGTGTTGGGATAACTCTGTTAACTTCGTTTGAATTTTCTTCCTGTTCCTTTGGAATAAGTGTTGATAGCTTGTGCTGCTTGTTCACCCCAGAGGTGAAGGTGTCTTTTAGGCCTGGCAGAGCACAGCGGTGCAGGGAGGTGCTGGGCCTCGGCCTCCCTTGTCGGCAGCCCTCACTGCACGTCTGCTCTTCACTCCTCGTGCACACGGCCGGGGTCACGGACTGCTCACTCTGCTGTTTGAGATCCTCTGAAAAGGTGGTGTTTACACTGAAGGGAGATTGGGGGTATGCAGCTGATTTTAAATAGTGGGAAATGGTAACAGAATGAGCAATGCCTAGCACTTAGTCTTAGGCTTGAGAAATTGTGTTTTAGAAGCAAGGTATCCCCAACTTCGGTTTTCTTCAAATTAAATCTTTTAAAGAGTCCACAAATATAGTTAAAGCCTAAAATTATGCAACAGAGGGCCTAGAGCCCAACCCACTGCCACCTCTGACTCCAAGACACCTCAGCAACTTGGTCCTCCTCCTCAGAGAACCCCCCTTCTGCTCCTCCCTCCATGCTCCTCTTCCTCCCCCGCCCTTTCCCTGGACAGCCCTCCCCTTCCCCCCCTTCCTAGGACAGCTTTCTTCCTCTTCTTCCCCCTGCCTGTCCTTGGGCAACCTCCTTGGAACTCCGGTTGAAATTCACTGGTCTGTGGGGCCACCCATTTGACAGACGAGCATGCTGAGGCCCAGGCACAAGTGACAGACTCAGACCCGCGCAGAGGCTGACCCAGAGGCCGTACCAACGGGTTGTCACTAATGTAAGAGAATCAATGATGCTGCTTCACTGATCTCCAGGGAAAGCAGGTCGATAACAGGTTGGAAAAGCCATCGTACACCTGTCAGCTTCATCTCTCCTGCCTGGAAGATGTAGGGAGAACCTGCCTTCAGTCCACCCTCATCCCATAACAGGACAGAGGACAAAGGGGCAGAGACCCAAGTCCTGTCAGTGCCCTCAGGAAACCCCCGTTTCCTCCTCATGGTGGAAGTGGAAACCATCCCGCTGGATGATCTTCCCGGGGAGACCCTCCACCCTGAAAGCAAGGAATCTGGTTTGAGCACACACACATTCTTGGTGCCATCACTTTCTGCAGCTGAACGCTGCGTACGTGGCCCATTAATCTTGCTAGTCCGGTGTTACTGGGTCCTGGGAGTTTCTGTGGGCTGAAGGCAACTGTTTACCATTGTGTTTAGAGAGAATAGAACTTTATTGTGTCAAAATCAGATGATAACCATTGCCATGTGTTTCCTTGGGTTGGTTGGGGCGGGGGATGCTCAAGCTTTTTCTGAGGGCTAAGTGCTTGTTTGAGACAGTCTCACTTTGTCACCCAGGCTGGAGTGCAGTGGTGCGATCTTGGCTCACTGCAACCTCCGCCTCCTGGGTTCAAGCAGTTCTCCCTGCCTCAGCCTCCCGAGTAGGTGGGATTAGATGTGTCATCCCCATCAAGCTACTACTGAGTTTCTTCACAGAATTGGAAAAAACTGCTTTAAAGTTCATATGGAACCAAAAAAGAGCCCGCATTGCCAAGACAATCCTAAGTCAAAAGAACAAAGCTGGAGGCATCATGCTGCCTGACTTCAAACTATACTACAAGGCTACAGTAACCAAAACAGCATGGTACTGGTACCAAAACAGAGATATAGACCAATGGAACAGAACAGAGTCCTCAGAAATAATACCACACATCTACAGCCATCTGATCTTTGACAAACCTGACAAAAACAAGAAATGGGGAAAGGATTCCCTATTTCATAACTGGTGCTGGGAAAATTGGCTAGCCATAAGTAGAAAGCTGAAACTGGATCCTTTCCTTACTCTTTATACGAAAATTAATTCAAGATGGATTAGAGACCTAAATGTTAGACCTACTACCATAAAAACCCTAGAAGAAAACCTAGGTAGTACCATTCAGGACATAGGCATGGGCAAAGACTTCATGTCTAAAACACCAAAAGCAATGGCAGCAAAAGCCGAAATTGACAAATGGGAGCTCATTAAACTAAAGAGCTTCTGCACAGCAAAAGAAACTACCATCAGAGTGAACAGGCAACCTACAGAATGGGAGAAAATTTTTGCAATCTACTCATCTGACAAAGGGCTAATATCTAGAACCTATAAAGAACTCAAATTTACAAGAAAAAAACAACCCCATCAAAAAGTGGGCAAAGGATATGAACAGACATTTCTCAAAAGAGGACATTCATACAGCCAACAGATACATGAAAAAATGTTCATCATCACTGGCCATCAGAGAAATGCAAATCCAAACCACAATGAGATACCATCTCACACCAGTTAGAATGGAGATCATTAAAAAGTCAGGAAACAACAGGTGCTGGAGAGGATGTGGAGAAATAGGAACACTTACACTGTTGGTGGGATTGTAAAGTAGTTAAACCATTATGGAAAACAGTATGGCGATTCCTCAAGGATCTAGAACTAGATGTACCATATGACCCAGCCATCCCATTACTGGGTATATACCCAAAGGATTATAAATCATGCTGCTATTAAGACACATGCACACGTATGTTTATGGCAGCACTATTCACAATAGCAAAGACTTGGAATCAACCCAAATGTCCATCAGTGACAGACTGGATTAAGAAAATGTGGCACATATACACCATGGCATACTTTGCAGCCATAAAAACATGAGTTTGTGTCCTTTGTAGGGACATGGATGTAGCTGGAAACCATCATTCTCAGCAAACTATCACAAGAACAGAAAACCAAACACCACATGTTCTCACTCATAGGTGGGAACTGAACAATGACATCACTTGGACTTGGGAAGGGGAACATCACACACTGGGGCCTATCCTGGGGAGGGCGGCTGGGGGAGGGATTGCATTGGGAGTTATATCTGATGTAAATGATGGATGCAGCACAACATGGCAGTAGTATACATATGTAACAAACCTGCACGTTATGCACCTGTACCCTAGAACTTAAAGTATAATAGTTTACAAAAATGACTGGCTCTAAAGCTGGGCCTTTGTTCATAAAGATTCTGCTGTTTCAAGAGGGCCACTTGTAGACTCATGCAGCCCCAGGTCCAACACCCAGAGTCAGTACAGAATTCCTGCGCTAAAACATGCCCTGTGAAGTTGAACAGGCTTCACGAGCTGCTTCTGTAAGGCTCAGGCCTGAGAGGTCCCGACCTCCACCCTCCTACCTGGCATGATCTGGGTCCGTGTAGGGGACAGTTCGGATGCATTCACCCACAGAATTCACCAGGAAGGGCATCCGGAAGTGAGTGTTCATCTGCCAGGGCTTGAAGGTGGGTTCCTGAGGGACAAGGTGTGGGCAGAGGCAGCTGTTCTACTTTTATTTTGGCCTTTCTCTCTGTGTTTTCTGTAACTACTGCTGTGTAGAACCTCTGAGTTTTAGGTAGAGAATCTTGCCCACCCAGAGGTCACCCACCCCAGAGAGCCTCCATTTCGGTCCCCCCGGGCTGGTCCTGCCTGTGCTCTGCTTGGTGTGAATGTTGAGTGTGACAGATCCACACGGCTGCTTGACCCTGCATCTCCTTCCTTCTTGCTGAGGCCAGTTTTGTTCTCTCTTTCTCCACCTGAACAGCACTTGAAGCCAAGATGAAGGATGAGAAGTGGTTGCTAAGAAGGATCCTCCTGCAGCGAATTCGCTGTGAGGAGGTTGCACTGGCCCAGCCTGTCCTTTCCTTCTCAAAGCTCATTCCAGAGGTCGGCCAGGGGCAGCCCGTACCTGCCTGCTCTTGTGGCCCGTGAATCAAGAATGGATTTCACATTTCCAAATGGTTGAACAAATAACACTTCATGACACTGAGAAGTTTCCATGTCCATAAGTTTGATGGGGGTGCAGTCATGCCCAACTCTTCAGGGGCCACCTGCAGAAAGCTGCTGTCATGTAGCCAGGGCAGAGTTATATCCTTGAGGCAAGGATCAGTTGACAAAGCTGAAAATACTGACTCCTGGCTCTTTAGGGAAAGTTTCCAGTCCCTGGTTTAAGGGCTGTGTGACAGGACCCCAGGATCTTGGTCCGATTGCTCCTCACTCAGGGTCTGCTGTGGCCCTGAGTCATTCTCTTCTTCTAGGTTTTACGATTCATATCACAGGCGGGGTGATTACCCCTTGTTGTATTGGATGGAATCTCATCCTCTTCCAACCTGTATCTTTACAAGATCCCATGGGGCCTGTAAATCCCTTCAATATTGGTACTAATATCTTCTCCTTTCCTAGATATAAGAAACAATAGCACAGGAGGGGTGTACACCCCTCGCAGTACTGGTAGTAGTATCACCTCTCCCCTGTGGTTAAGGACAAAATCCCAGGGTGGCTGTAATGTTCCTACTTTATTGGGAGTAGTATCATCCTCTCTTCCCTAGGATATTAAGAACAGTATCACAGGAGGGGTGTACAGCCACAGCCTGCGTTATTGGGAGCAATAGCAACTTCTCCCCCTCTTGATATAAGGAACAATATCCCAGGGTGGGTGTACATCCCCTGCGATAATGGGCGTATTCTCATAGTCTCCCAACATGGATATTGGGCATAGTGTCACAGGGGGGTGTATGCCTTCTTCGATATTGGGAGCAATATCATCCTCTCCCCTCAGGATTGTAGGCAAAATACCGAAGGGGTTTTACAACTCGTGCGATATGGGCAGTAATACCATCCTCTCCCCACCTAGATGTTAGGAACTGTATCACAGGCGGCTGTACACTTCTTGCGATATTGGGAGTCATATCGTCCTCTCCCATCATGGATATTAAGAACAATATTACAAAGGAGGTGTACAACCCCTGCCATATTGAGAGAAATATTATGCTCTCCCCTTCGGGATATTAGGAAAAATATCGCAGGAGTTGTGTACACCCCCTGCAATATTGGAAGTAATATCATCCTGTCCCCTTGAATATAAGAAACAGTATCACAGGAGGATGCACACGCCCTGTGATATTGGGAATCATACCATTTTCTGTCCCTCTGGATATTCGGAACAATATTACAGTGGGTGTTTACACCCCCTGCGATATTACTAGTATCGTCTCCCTCCCAGGATATAGGGAAGAATATCACAAGGGGCTATACACCCCCTGCAATATTGGGAGTAATATCTTCCTCTCCCCCGCTGGCTATTAGGAACAATGTCACAGAAGGGGTGTACACCCCCTGCTCTATTGGGAGTGATATCGTCCTCTCTGTGCCTGGATATAAGGAACTGTATCACTAGGGAGTGTTCACCTCCTGCAATATTGAGACATAGCCTCTCGCCCCCTGGATATTAGGAATCATATCACGGGGGTGGTGTACACCCCCTGCAAAATCAGAAGAAATATCCTCTCCACCTTTGGATATTAGGGACAATATCATGGGGGAGGTCTACGCCCCCTGCGTTACTGGGAGTCATATCCTCCCCCAATCCAGGTGCAACGAACAACATGACCGAGGGGATGTGTACCCACTGCGATAGTTTCAATGTTATCCTCTATCTCCTGGCATTAGGAATAACATCATAGAGGGGTGTACACTTTCTTCGATATTGGGAGTAGTATCTTCTCCCTGCCAGATATCAGGAGCAAATCTATTAATATAAAATTAATAGTAATCGATATTAATCACAATATAGTAAGAATTACTGCTCAAAAATGTTAGTATTAATACTAATATCACTATTAATAAAATATATCAGCAATTAATGTTACATCAATACTAAGATATTGTAATAAAATATTAATATTGTTAAATGACATTAAGTGTGCATCATATATTTAAAATTATGTATAATGGTATCCTGTTTAATTGTATCATTATTAAAATTGACCATTGATGTTTAATAATTAATCATATTATGCCTAATACCAGAGGGGGTGTACTATTATAATAGTTTTAATATCAGTGCCACCCTGTGACACTGATGCTAAAATCTAAGGGGGAAGAGTATGACATGACTTCCAACATAGTAATGAATGGACAGCCGCCTGGTGATATTGCTCCTAATATTCACAGAAGAAGCGTATGATATTACTCCCAATATCACAGGGAAGGTACAGCTCTTCTGGGATATTGTTCCTAGTATCCGGAGGAGGAGAGGAGAATAATTCCAGTATCACAGGCTGTGTTTACCCGCCATGAGATAGTTAATATCCTGGAAGGGAGAGGATGATATGACTCCCCCTGGAGCAGGAGGCGTACACCCAGTCTGGGATATTCTTAAAATCTCAAGGCCGAGAGGTTGATATTACTCCCAGTATCGTAGACACTGTGCACCCCCGTGTGATACTCTTCCTAATATCCAGAAGGGGAGAAGATGGTATTAATCCCCATATCGCAGGAGGTGAACACCCACTCTGATATCTTTCCGAATTTGCAGGGGCGGAGGATAATTTCATTCCCAATACTGTAGAAGATGTACACACCCCTCTGTGATATTGTCCTTAATATTCCAAGGCACAGATGATGTTACTCCCAATATCACAGAAAGTGTACACCCCCCAGTGATGTTCCCATGTTCCAGAAGGGAACAGGATATTACTCCCAATATCGCAGAGGTTATAAACACTCCCTTTGATATTGTTCCTAATATCCAGGTGGGGAGTGGATGATATCCCTCCCTATATGGCAGAGGGTGTATACCCGTCTTTGATACTGCTGGAAATGTCTAGGGGGGAGATGAAACTACAAAATTGTAAACACGCTGTGTGTCTACCATGGATCCTAATATCCAGGGAGGGCTAATACTCCCCAGGTCGCGGGGGGTGTCCACCGCGCCTGTCACATTGTTTCCTAAACCCAGGGAGAAGAGGATGATATCGCTACCAAAATTGAAGTGAACACGCCCGCTGTGATATGGCTCCTAATATCCACGTTGGGAGAGGATGATATTCCTCTCAATATCACAGGGGTTGTCCAACCCGCCTGAGATATTGTTCCTACTATCCAGAAGGAGAGAATGTCATTACTCCCAAAAGTGCAGGGGATGTCCCCCGCCATGTGATATTGTTCTCAAGAGCTAAAGGAAGATATTCTTTGCACTGCAGGGGGTGTTCAACAGTGATATTGTGAGGGGGGGGTGAGGCACCCCCCACGAGGTGGGGACTAATAGCCACCCCCTCTTCCCCCCTTGGCTATTAGGGGCCACCTCGCAGGGGGGTGAGACACTCCCTGCGAGGTGGGGACTAATAGCCACCCCCTCTCCCCTCCTTAGCTATTAGGAAACATGGTGGACTCACAGTCTGCTTACGATTTTGAGTAGTATCTCCCCCTCTGAAAATTATGAACTCTTTCCTAGACGGGTGTACACCCTCAGAGGATGTACACCCATCTGTATTGGAAGTTGTATCATCCTCTTCAATATTAAGAACAGTATCCCAGGATTGTATCTACTCCCTGCAATATTGGGTGTCACATCCTCCTCTCCCACCTGGAAATTAGAAAAAATATCACTGGGGGCATGTACACCTCCTGAGATATTTAAAGTAATATCCCTTTCCCTCCTGGATCATGGGAACAATATCTCTGGGGGGTGTACACTTTCTGCCATATACGTAATATCATCCCCTCTGCCTCGGAAAGTTATGAAGAACCATCTCACACGGGGGTGTACATCCCTTGCTGCGATATTGGGAATGTGATTTTCAAATATCTGCATCTTTGGAAACATATCAGAGTGAGTGGACCCCTCCTGCAGCATGGGGATTGATATCTCTTCTTCCTTTCTAGATATTAGAATATCACACGGGCGTTTGCACTTTCTTCCCTATCTGGAGTCATGTCATCCCCTCCTGTTTTGAATGGCAAGAACAGTATCTCAGGGGGATGCTGAGAAGTTAGGGGGCTGTCACCTGCCAGCTTAGTCCATGGGAACAGATGTGCTCTTCTATTTTCTTCTGAAAAGCTCCCTGTGATTTTAGAGTTGTGGCCATCTTCCATCCATCGGTGAATGTTACGTTTATAGAAACGCTACTCAAAGGCAGACGGTAGTTCTTAGACCAAGGCTCCTGGGGAAGCCTTTCCGATGCATAGGCATCAGGTCCCCGAGTGAAATGTCTGCCATCCGCCCTCCACGAGGACCCAAGCTCAGCGGGGAGAAAAACTGCAGAGAAATGCATCCGCCGCCTTCCCACCCACACACCAGTCCGGGCTGCAGCGCCCTCTCCTGGGATTCTGCAAAGCCTCTGCCTGGGCCTTAGCTCCCACCCCGGCACCCTGCAATCTGTTCACACAGACGGGAGACCCATCTATAAAAAGCATTCAAAACCCTTTGCTTACTTCAAGTACACATCAAGCCTTTCTCGGGAATCCCTGGCCCCGCGTGCTTCTGACACCAGGTCCCGCTCTAGCTCCAGCCACCCCAGGTCCTCCTGGGGCCTCTGGATATGCTGGTCGCTGTGTACATCACATTCAGGCAGTGGTGGGTGGGTGGGTGGGAGGGAGAGGGGCCCCCAAAGGAATCCCGGTACTATTCCCTGGAACCTGGGAATGTTTCCTCATGCGGTGATAAAGGTGAATCCTGAGGACTACCCAGGTGAGCCCGAAGTGCCACCACTTGCATCTGAAGATGAGGGGTGCAGAGGCTGAAGGCCCTGGAGCAGGATGCTGCACACCCACATGGGAGGCGGTGGCTCCAGGGAACAAGGCATGCAAGGCCCACAGCTCTGGGCACCTGAATGGGCCACGAGGGACTCTCCTGGAACAAACACTCCAGTCTCAGCCCATGGCTCCCGCCCTCCAGAGCTGTGGGAGAGTATTACTTTCCAGCCCCAGGTGTGTGGTCAGGGTCACAGCGGCCACGGTACACAGAGGCACCTTCCTCAGCTCTGACCCAGAGGGAAATGTCATTTCCTCAGGAAAACGCCGCCTGGTTTCTAGGACCAAAGTTCCCTCTGTCAGGGGCTCTCGGGGCACCCCATGTCCTCTCTTCATAGAAATCACCCGGGTGTCTCTCCCTGCAGTTATCTCGTGGTTATTTGACTTGCAGTCCTCACTAGGCTGCGAATTCCATGAGGGCAGGAACTGTGGGCTGGGCTTACACCACTGCACCATCAGCGGTACCCGGCTGAGCCCCCACAGCAGGCGCTCAAGAAATGCTCGTCTCTGAATGACATAAGCACAGTATTCCCCAACCAGCCAGCCATCTGTCCGTCCGTCCATCTGTCCTGGTCAATAAATAAGCCCAGGCTTATTTCTGTGCCCGGGACATTGTTGCTAATCATGGCCGGCACCACACAGGGGGGATGCAAAGCTCCTGGTGGCGGCCTTGTGCCTCGGCCACGTCGCACATGCTCTTGTAAGCCTGAAGCAGCGGAGCCAAGTGGTTAGCAGGGGTGCCAGGTGCTCACCTGCCAGCCCCAGGGCCTGCATTGAGGTCCAGGAAGGGACAGGAGGGGCCTGAGTCACCAGGGAAAGCCCGTTCATGCGGGTCAAGGGGCCCGGGGAGCTCTGGAGGCTGTGCGGGAGCAGGACAGGCCTCAGCGACGCAGGAGGCTGCCTGGGCACAGCCCAGGTCCTCGTGAAAGGGGAGGCCTGCAGGCAGCACAGCAGGGTGGGTGTGAGGCAGGCAGCAGAGCAGGTTGCAGGCAGTGGCGAGTTAGTCACAAGCGGGACAGCTCAGCTCTCGGCATCTCATTGTGGGTAAGGGAGGCCAGGGCGGTCAGGACGTTTAAAGGCAAAGCCAGTCCTGTAGCTTTCTGCAGGCAGGCAAGGATCAATGGGATGGGACCCACAGCTGTAAGGACCACACCAAGTGACCACCGTCATCGTGCAGAGGCGGCCTCCGAGCGCAGGCAGGGAAGGAGGCAGGCAGCTGGATTACCGGTGGGCCACACTCAGCCCTGGGCCGCATCTCTGCTCTCCGGCGGGAGGCTGCCATTTCTGCCCTCGGGAAGCTGCACACAAAGCCACACAGGCGAGCAAGAACCTGAGTTGCTGCTCTGGGGTTCCACTGGGAAATGGGCTCTGGTGTCAGAAATGGGAGCAGTTCTCGAGCCCGTGTGCCCCGGGGTTTTCCAGACTCCACATCAGGGTGTTAACCAAGTTAACAGCAGGACAGGTCCACAGGCCCACTGTTCCCACCTCCCAGCGGCCCCACACGGCAAGGTGTTTTGTCATCCACTTAGTGGCAAAACCAACTATTTATGGACTTGGATGTGTCCCTCTTACTGTGAATATCCCCACATCTGCTGCAGAAATGCTACTGTTGGGATGCAGGGCGGGGCCCACATCTCCCCGGGAGAGTTAGACACTGAGCGACCCAGGCTCTGCAGCCCTGGTGCAACCCAAAGCATCCCAAGGCCAGGAGCCCATGTGTGGGCAGAGGGCTTTGGACAGTGAGTGGAGATCCATGGCAGGTGAGTTCACAGCGTGGTGGGTAGGAGGGTAAGGTGGGTGGGTCAGTGCTGGGTGACCACGAGGTGAGCTGTGAGCAGGGGCCCCCGTGCCCCATGGCACAGCCTCCACATCCACCCAGGCCCAGCACATGCCCAGCTCTTGGGCTGTTCTGTACAGGCTCTGCCTTGCAGGCTCTGGCCATGGCAGTTTTTGCAGGACTTCAATCCAAATGCCAGCCTGCTTCCCAGCCAGAAACACTCATCTGGGGATACTCGCTGGCCTGGTGCCCAGGATGTGGCCCCCTCAGCACCACCATGTGGGGGGCTCCTTATGCTTTTCAGACAGGTGATGTCACTCCTTTACTGTGGAATACCCTAGCTCAGGACTGACCAAGACTGGCTGGACCAAGACTGGCTGCAGAGAGCTGGCTGCTTCTCCAAGAAGCCCTCACTGGAAGCCAGAGGGTGTGGGTGACCTGGGGCCAGGAGGGGCCTGAGGCACACAAGAGGGCAGGTGGGGGGGTCTCAGCTCCTTAACTCCACATTGAAATCTGTGAGAATGGCCACATTGCTGCAAATCCTCTCTCCCCTCTTCCCTATCACTCGTCTTTTTCCTTCCTTCAGTCTCCAAAAAAGGGCAGGGAAGATTCAAGACAGGGGAGACCCTGCCCAGAAAAGCATAAAACTCTCAAGACCAAACACAGCCGGGCCCCTGGGTCTGTGGTGGGGCCACTATGACAAGGAATTACAAGGCTGTGGTCACCGCCACCTTCACGACACCTGACAGCAGCATGGCACCCACCTACTGTGTTTCTGATGTGACCTGATCAAGCTTACAGGACAGAATAATGCACCAGCCAGCGCTAAGGAATGAAAGGAGTCCAACCGAAACTCCCTGCAGCCACATCCTGAGAATGTGTAACACCTGCTCCGAGGTATTTCATTCATTCCGTTCTGCCCGGAAGACCCACTCGCCAGTACTGCATAGATTCTGAGGGGCTGTGGCGTCAGCTAAGCATCAATGCTGGCAAGAAGCAAATCATCAGTGAGGATGAGGATGAGGACGCACGTGTCCAAAGCAGATGACGACTTCACCACATCAGATCCGCCCAGGACTTCTGAAGCGCAACATGGCCACGTCCTGAGCCAGACGCCTACTATGGAGATCGCCCTGTGCTTGGAGGAACTTTCCGCAGCGTCTCTTGTCTCCAGTCCTAGGTGCTGGAAGCATCCCTTCTCCCAGTTCTAACCAGAAACCTCCCTGGACAGTGCAAACATCCCCTGGGGCACAATCACCCCATGAGAATCACCAAATTGACGGAACAACTGGAGCCATCCACAGACCCCAAACATAAATGCTGCCCAGGGCCAGGCATCACGGGTCACAGAGGGTGTGGCTGGACAGGGAAGAGACACTCACTCCCACACGTCCTCAGCCTCCAACGGCTTCAGGACAGTGGCTGGAGCGACCCGGAGTCATCCACATCAAGTTGCCTCGCTCCCTCATTTCCCGAGTTCGCCACCAGCTCCTGTTCTATGACCAGACGAGCCCAGTTCAGACACAAATTCAAACCTTCTCAGGATTCACCCTGTTTGGCTGTCAGTAAACAGGGTTCTGGAGAAAACAGCTGCCATGTTCACATCTTGGTCCCTCTCCCTTCAGGGGTCCACAGAGGGATCCTCAGCGGCTTTCTCATCCCTGCCCTGGCTCCCAAAAAGCTGCAACATTCGCCAGGGTGACCTCGATCAGCCGGCGCCACTCACCCTTCGAGACTAGGACCACAGCACTGCCAAGACAGCCTCATTCCTCGGAGCTCAGGATCAGAAGGGCAATGAGGACACACACACACACACTTACCAAGGTGGCTGTGCCTGGCCAACGGGAGGCTCAACTAACTACAATCTCCAGTTCTTTCTCTATTATAATCAGTTAACTTAAGGCCCGACACGGTGGCTCATCCCTGTAACCCCCCTGCTTTGAGAGGCCAAGACAGGGGGATTGCTTGAGCCCAGAAGTTTGAGACCAGCCTGGGCAGCATAGGGAGACCTCATCTCTGTAGAAATACAAAAAATTAGCCGCGCACGGTGGCATGAACCTATAGTCCCAGCTACTCAGGGGGCTGACGTGGGAGGATCGCCTAAGCCTGGGAGGTCGAGGCTGCAGTGAATCGTGATTGCACCACTGCACTCCAGCCTGGGAAAGAGTGAGACCCTGTCTCCAAAAACAAACAAAAAAAACCCAAAAAACAAAAACAAATATTTTTAACCTAGCTTTGAGAAACTCGAATGAATGAAAAACTGAATTTAAAACAATCGCATAATAAATCACACAGTCCCTCCAAGGGAAGTCAAAGTGGGTGGAACTGATCATCTGTAGGGTGTTTGCCTCACGTGTTTTGGTTTTCAAATTTTGACCCTACAAATTTGTTACATATTTACAATCTAAAAAAAAAAAAAAAAAAAGTTATTTATAGCGGAGGACCCTGGAATTAAAGAGAGATTTTCTTCACGAATGAAAGTGTACATCACATACCACAAGGATCTAATGCTTTGTGTGGAAACTTGAAAAAAAAAGTCACAGGGAGGTCAACACCAGCTTTGTCCCACATCTTCAGATGCTCAGCTAACTGCAGTGGCTGCTCTCAAATTATCCACCCATTCCCTCTGGGCAAGTGCCAATTAGGTAACAATTCGGGAAAAAAGAAGCTTCAATCCCTCCCATTGCACACCCAACTTTCACAGACCCAAAAATCCAGCTAAAGCCGGTGAAAGAGCAGTGAAAGCCATGCTGGAATCCCCTCTGTGAAACAGACACTCATGTTCACGTTCCCAGCGTGAAGGGCAGCCCAGAGCCGGGCTGGACCCACAGCAGCAAAGCCGTGACACCTGTCATCAGGATTACAGAAGCAATGTCTAGGTTAGAGATTAGTGACTGCCAAAAATAAGGTGAAAGTTGCCCCCAGAGCCAGTGAACACGGGAAAACCTGGGCAGGTTTCCTTTGCAAAGAAAGTGAAGAAAGTTTAAGATGCTCAGAAAAGCAAGAAACGAGTTCTAAGCGTTACTTACCGTATGAGTTGTATGTTAAAAGCTTGTTATTTTAATTACCAGTGCTAGAAATAAGTTGCCATGCCAAGGGTTTACAAAAAAAAAAAAAAAAAAAAAAAAAAAAAAAACTTAGAAAAATATTCGTGAGAACTAAGTCGCACAAGAAAAATTAAAACTTGAGAATTTCTGAAAAATTTTAGACATCAAGTTTTAAAAAAATGAAATGCTTCCTGCGTTAGGTACGGATCTTCGGATTCCCACGTGAATCACCAAGTGTGACACACAAACATGGGGATAGGCATATATTTCTTTTAGCCTGGAATTGCAGTATGTGCCTGTGGTCCCAGGTACTCGGGAGGCTGAGGTGGGAGGATCACCTGAGCCCAGGAGGTAGAGGCTGCAGTGAGCCGAGATCACACCACTGCACTCAAGCCTGGGTGACAGAGTAAGACCTTGTCTCACAAAGAAAAAAAACAAAACGAAAAACAGAATAATATATTTCTATGTTTCATTATTGTCTCTCGGCAAAAAAAAAAAACTAGCCCCAATATTGTCTTAGATGTAATTTAACATCCCCAGTTTACAAAGGGGAAAATGAGGTCAACAGCCAAGACTAAAGAGATAACAAATGCAATGGTGCGTTCAGGACAATGACTACAATTATAAAATATTCAATTTCTACCCTCAGCATCAAGGTAGGGATTCATCATAATGGGAATTGGAGGCTCAAAGAAAATTTAGGCTCAACATTAAAAAAAAAAAAAAAAAAAAAAAAAAAAAAGCGGATTTTAATGCTGGTGCAATCACAGGAGACTGCGGCCCAGGCATCCTCAGCGCTGCAGGTACTCACGGGCACCCCAGGGGTCTTGGCCATGCTACATCCCCGCCGGTGGCCACACAGAAGAGGTGATAAAAACTTTTTTGGGAGTGAGATCAAAAATGTTCAGTCTAAAAACCTACTTTTCCAGCGGGGAGAAAAGAACGAGCAGCTCTCATTCAGGGTATTTGTAAAAGGCTGTTTCTAGCGCACTGGTAGATAATAAGGGCCGGGCCCTCGGGTTAGGGTCAGCGGGCACCCGCCTGGCGGGGTGCACAGGGACTGGTGATAATGTTCAGGGCTTTGTCTGCCCCGATGCTGAAATCGGAACCGGCACATTGCTGGACAGAGTAGCGGGAACCATGACCATGGGCACACAGAACTCCTCGTACTTCTCCCGGACGGCTGACAGCTCCAGGAGTCCCATCTAAATTGACCCTGTATCTGCACGCTGGCTGCTCAGAGGCCATGGTGTGGAACGGCCAGGACATCGCTTAGTCATAGGGGGCACAAGCTCCTCACTTGCCACTCCTGTGCTTCTATTTCATCAAACCCTATTTTCTCCTGAATATTGACCATAGCAAAGTCATTAGCCTTCGAGATGCATTTGAAACATCAACTTGCTTTGTTCAAGAGGTTTAAGACACACGTAAGTCTTTCTTGCCATGCTCAACACACACGGCCGGCTGTTTCTGAAGTCAGTGTTTCTGGAGCAAAAGCCTTGGCCTGCCCTGTGAACATTCACACTGAGCGCACTGTGGTGAGGCTGCTTGGCCAGCCAGCAGGGGGCAGGAGAGAGCCACAAGTGCCACGTGGGATCCCTGCAAACTGTGCCTCTCTCCCTCAATCAAGGGGGGTGCGTCCTGCCCATCCAGCGGCTTCCTCCAAGGCCTCTTCAGCTGCCACGGCACTGACTTCAGACTGCTCAGCCAATGAGGCAACAGATTCAACAAAGTTCCATGTTGTTAAAGGAAAACCTCTGTTACCAGACAACCTTAATATCAGGTTCAAGGTAAAATAACCAACAAGATTGTTTCCAAACCAACATGCTACTAGTGCCTTATCCTTCAACGCTGCTTAAACATGGAGAAGTATGAGGAAAAAAGAGCATGGCACTTACTTCTTAAAAAATAACACCCCTTCCAGGTTCATTTTACCCATATCATAAAGACTTAGAACTGTGAATTCCCTACAGGAACGTGGAGTGGGGGTGGATCCCCACCGCTGACCCAGCCTCCCCCCAGGTCAGTCACCCCCCCCACCACGGGGTTCACACCTCTCCAGGCCCTGTCACCTCAACAAGGAAAGGTGGCGTCTCTGAGCTCTTTTCACAGGGAACACCTGGGAGCTAGAGAGAGACACAGACACACCCATAACCGCTTTAAAATCCTGAAATGCAATACATATTCAAGGACTTCATTATTAGTTTTTTAAAACTGTAAGAACAGAGTGAGCCTGGTTTTAACCTCTCTGCCACAATAACACCGTGTACATCTGTCTTTTACTGTTTGTTCCTTCTCCAGCAGCTGCTGCCTGGCTGGCCAACTGCAGAAGTGCCTCTGGTACTCCTGGGGTGGACCCTCGGTAAAAGCGTGAGCACCACGATCACGTCTCAGGACGCCGGACACGTTAAGGTCGCCCACAGACCGCCATTCCCAATGCCTAGAAGGCACTGAACGGGCCTCCTGCTCTTTGTAAATGTCAACTCTCCTAAGCTAGGCTGTGTTGAAAATTTTTAACTGCAGTCCACACATACTTCTTTGTTTCGGTCTTGTTTTTATCCTACAGGCATATTATTATGGAAAATTAAGTTTGCAAGGTTGAAGGGTTTTCTGAAAGTCGACTTCTAATCCTGGAAGGAAGGAAAAAAAAATGGGCCAGATGTGGTGCTCAGGCCTGTAATCCCAGCAGTTTGGGAGGCCGAGGCGGGCAGATCGCTTGAGCCCAGGAGCTCGAGACCAGCCTGGAAAACCTGGCAAAACCCTGTCTCTACTAAAAATACAAAAAAAAAAAAAAAAAAAAAAAATTAGCTGGGCGTGGTGACATGTGTCTATTCCCAGCTACTCAGGAGGCTGAGGTGGGAGGATCACCTGAGCCCAGGAGGCGAAGGCTGCAGTCAGCCTAGATTTGCGTCACTGCACTCCAGCTTGGGTGACACAGTGAGACCCCGTCTCAAAAAAAAAAAAGCAAAAACAACTGTATAAATCATTACAGAACGGAGCTGGCTGGGCAGGGTGGCTCACGCCTGTAATCCCAGCACTTTGGGAGGTTGGGGTGGGCAGATCACCTGAAGTCAGGAGTTTGAGACCAGCCTGGCCAATATGGCAAAACTCCATCTCTAATAAAAATACAAAAATTAGCTGGGCGTGGTGGCGGGTGCCTGTAGTCCCAGCTTCTCAGGAGGCTGAGACAGGAGAATCACTTCAACCCGGGAAGCAGAAATTGCAGTGGGCCGAGATTGTGCCACTGCACTCCAGCCTGGGCAACGAGAGCAAGAGTCCACTTCAAAAATAAAAATAAAAATAAAAATAAAAGGGAGCTAATGTTTTTCATTTAAGGGAAGGGAGAAGAACATTCAGTATTTATACATCTCACGCACACATCTGCAGTGGTGGCCTCAAGTATTCAAGATACACATTCCCACAAATATAGCTCAAAACTACTCACCAAGTTACACGCTAAGAGCACATGCATTGTAAGAATGCTACATTATATTTTGTAAGCGTCCATATCCAATATTTTAGCATACTGGCAGTTTTCCCTTCAGGTGCTGTATGCCTAAATTATTACATGTTTAGTCATTCATTTTAGAATTTATGACTTCCTTTAGACAAAAGAAATAAATTTAAACATAAGCTACTAAATTAATGACTTAGGGGAAAAATTACTAAATTAACTTGGAAGTTCAACTTTGCAAACTGAATTTGTTGGACCTCATGTAAGCTAGATGATCAGTTTTTTAAATTGTTGTGTGTTTCCCTCGGGGATAGAAGTCTCCTCTTGTCTCTCATCCACTGTGTACACCACTGCTGCCCCCGCCTGTCCTCCACGATGCAACAGTGCGGCCTGCAATTCACCCTGTACCACGCCTTCCACACCTTACCTGAAAGTCACTAAGTATAACCAAGAAGGCAATGAAAAGCAGATAAATGACCTCCACCCCCACATCCAGCATGCAAATGTTAAACACTCATCAAAGTAAAACCAAAAACCAGAAACCCTTATTAGCTCACGATTGTAACTGGTAGAGTTATGTGCATGGCAATTTTAAGAGTCTAGTTAAGTAAAAACCTAATTGAAAATCTCAAGAAATACGAGGTTTATACTAGAAGACATCTGCAAACATTGACAGTGAGGAGAGGACTTCACTCTGCATCCAGCCTGTCCTGGAAGCCATGGCCAAATGCCAGGTTGTATAGGTCTGAAAAGCAGAAAAAAACAAGTGTTGAAATGTGTACAGTCTCAGCAATGTACAAATTTGATATAGGATGCTCAGAAACCTTGAATTTCCAAACAGAAAACAGGAACATGAGCAAGTTCCCCAGCAGTGCCCACCTTCTGCCTACGGCATGTGTAACAGGAACGCTGGCCACCTCGGGGGCACAGAAGCTTCCTGGTCACATTCGCTCTGGCAGCCGCACAACTGGCTCCGACACAAACACCTGGCTAACAATGAAGAACCACCCGCTCCCTGGGCTTTGCTCACTCTAGCTGGGAGAGCATATTTACAGAGTACATTATCGACTGAACCCCTTGTTCAATGCGTCAAGCTTGTTGGAGGCAGGGCAACCCCATTCCTGGCCCAATTGTGTGAACTGAGCAGAGCAAATGTCCCCAGTTGGACGGCACTCAGTCACAACAGCAGCGGCCACTGTTCACAGGGCGCTGGCTTCGTGCCGGGAACAGTTCCAAGCGTCTTCCTTCTGTCCGAGGAACGTGCACTGCAACCCTCTGGGGCCGTTTGCAACGTCCACCAGAGTTCTGAGGCAGCCGAGTCCAGGCTGTCTGTGGGCCTCGCCGTGTGGCCGTCCACGTCCCCTGCAGACCAGACCTCACTGCAGGGACTGCGGATTCCAGGGCTGCCTTGAGGCACATGCTCCCGTTCACCACCTCTTCCTGGCCCCTGACACCAACCCTTACCACTGCTGCCAACACTTTATTTTCTCATGGCTCCTGAGGGGCCTACTCTTTCTGCCCTTCCCTGCTCCCTGCGTCCGGCTTGGAGGATGCCCACATCAACGCCAATGCTCACGTAATCATCACCCCTTCCATGGGGCTTGATGCCTAGGAGTCTCAATATCAGAAAGTCAGATTCCTGTGCTTCTTGGAGAATTTCTTCCCATCGTGGAAGTGAAGGAGATCAAATTCTAGGTGCCTGCAATAACCTCATTTCCACAGCTACGCAACTTCAGTAGTAGCACAAAACAAAACAGCTTTTTAAAACTTCTTTTATACAAGCTAAATACAATTTAATTTTTACAACCACGTTCTCATCAGCTCCCACCTGATGAGCAGGCAAATAGTAATTTTCAAAGAAACAAATTGTTCCATAATTTTAACACTTAGCATTATCACTATTAAGCAAGAGTTATCCCAAAAATACACGATGATCTTGTTCTCACATTCAAAACTTGATTGTCACACAGTGAAATAGCACTTAATGCAAAGGAATGTTTCTTTTCAGGTTTCTGTTCTGGGAAAAAAAAAAAAAAAGATTTCTGGCAAAGAGATAAACATTAATTATGTAACTATTCAAAATGCCTCCGTGAAAAACAAAGTCATCCAATTACTTCTTTAAAGTGTTACAAATGCAGCTCAGTTTTAATAGTAATTTGTCCACAATTATCAAAAGAATCTTTTAAAATCTTAATACTGAAAGAATAACCATAAATGGATATAAAAAGCCAAGCAGAAGAGTTAACATTTGGGGTAGATTTTGGCCCACATTTTTAAACATATGCATAGTTATTTACCTAGCTTAAGTATATCCCTCTCCTCTTAGGCTCTTCAAGCCTGATTTTCAAACAGACTGGCTTCCGGCACATGAAGGCAGCTTTAAAAGATGTCAGGATCGGGCCGGGCACAGTGGCTCAAGCCTGTAATCCCAGCATTTTAGGAGGCCAAGGTGGGCCAATCTCTTGAGGTAAGGAGTTCAAGACCAGCCTGGTCGATATGGCAAAACCCTGCCTGTATGAAAAGTCTTTGTAATTAGCCAAGTGTGGTGGCACACACCTATAATCCCAGCTACACGGGAGGCTGAGGTAGGGAGAACTGCTTGAACCCAGGAGGCGGAGGTTGCAGTGAGCCAAGATCACACCACTGCACTCCAGCCTGGGCGACAAAGTGTGACTGTCTCAAACAAGAACTTCGCCCTCTGAAAAAGCTTGAGCATCCCCCGCCCCAACCAACCCAAGGAATCCCATGGCAACGGTTATCATCTGATTTTGACACAGCGAAGTTCTATTTTCCTCTCTAAACACAATAGTAAACAGTTGCCTTCAACCCACAGAAACTCCCAGGACCCAGTAACACCGGACTAGCAAGATTAATGGGCCACGTACGCAGCGTTCAGCTGCAGAAAGTGATGGCACCAAGAATGTGTGTGTGCTCAAACCAGATTCCTTGCTTTCAGGGTGGAGAGTCTCCCCGGGAAGATCATCCAGCGGGATGGTTTCCACTTCCACCATGAGGAGGAAACGGGGGTTCCTGAGGGCACCGACAGGACTTGTCTCTGCCCTTGTCCTCTGTCCTGTTACGGGGGCTGAAGGCAGGTTCTCTCTACATCTTCCAGGCAGGAGATGGAGCTGACAAGTGGACGACAGATTTTCCAAAACGTTCCCATGTTTATAACCTGTTATCGACCTGCTTTCCCTGGAGATCAGTGAAGCAGCATCATTGATTCTCTTCCATTAGGGACAACCCAGTGCTATGGGAGGCAGGAGATGACATCCGCCCAGGGTCAGACTCCACGCGGGTCTGAGTCAGTCACTTGGCCTGGGCCTCAGCGTGCTCGTCTGTCAAATAGGTGGCCCCACAGACCAGTGACTTTCAACCAGAGTTTCAAGGAGGTTGCCCAAGGACAGGGAAGGAGAAAAAGAGAAAACTGTCCAGGAAATAGGGAGGAAGTGGGAAAAGGAAGGGCTGTGCAGGGAAAGGGAGGAGGAGGAGCAGGAACATGGAGGAGGAGCAAGAGCGAGGAGGAGCTGGAGTATGGAGGAGGAGCTGGAGCATGGAGGAGGAGCTGGAGCATGGAGGAGGAGCTGGAGCGTGGAGGAGGAACATGGAGGAGCAGCAGGAGGAGCAGGAGCATGGAGGAGGCGGAGGAGCAGGAAGGTGGAGGTGGAGGAGCAGGAGGGTGGAGGCGGAGGAGCAGGAGGGTGGAGGCGGAGGAGGAGCAGGAGCGTGGAGGCGGAGGAGGAGCAGGAGCGTGGAGGCGGAGGAGGAGCAGGAGCGTGGAGGCGGAGGAGGAGCAGGAGCGTGGAGGCGGAGGAGGAGCAGGAGCGTGGAGGCGGAGGAGGAGCAGGAGCGTGGAGGCGGAGCAGGACGAGAGTGGAGGAGCAGCAGGAGGAGTGTGGAGGAGCAGCAGGAGGAGCGTGGAGGAGGAGCAGGAGGAGCGTGGAGGAGGAGGAGCGTGGAGGAGGAGGAGGAGCGTGGAGGAGGAGGAGGAGCGTGGAGGAGGAGCATGGAGGAGGAGGAGCAGGAGCATGGAGGAGGAGGAGGAGGAGCAGGAATATGGAGGAGGAGGAGGAAGAGCAGGAGCATGGAGGAGGAGGAGGAGGCTGATACGACAGGGTTACTTTTCAAAGGTTTGAAGGTGAAGAGCAGATACAATGCATTAACTTCCTATTGCTGCTGCAGCAAATTACCACAAATGCAAACCTCCTCTCAGCCCTGGAAGTCAGGAGTCCCAGGGCTGAAGCCAAGGGGTCAGTAGGTTGTGTTCCTGCCTGGAGTCTCCCAATTCATAGAGGCTACCATGCAGCTTGGCTCACAGCCCCACACCCCTCCGACCACTGCCCCAGCCTCAGCCCTGCACCCCTCCGGCCCCTGCCCCACGCCCCTCCAGCCCCTGCCCCACCCCCGCCCTCAGCCCTCCTGAGGCAGACCCTCGTACTCCCTCTTATCAAGGCACATGTGAGGACACCGGACCCCACCTGGACAACCCAGGGTCCTCCCCCATCTCACTGTCCGTTACAGTCACATCTGCAAAGCCTCTTTGGCCATGTAAGCTCCATTATACTAACAATCATTTAACAAGTCCATTATAATGATGTAAAAATCGGCATTGTTTTCCTAATGAACAGATCAGTCACCTGTAACCTATAAAATATGTGACTATTAAATAATACTGTAGGAGACAAAGATGAGGAAGACGACTGGACCCTGGACAGAAGGATGATCATTCTGAACAGAATCAATGTAACAACATTTGAGTCAGAGAGGCCAAGCAGTAAGACTTTCAAAAAAGCAACCAGAAAGTATGTACCATGCCTGTAGTTCACAGCTGAACCTGGCCTCATGAGCACGAGCGTGCGGACACACACACTGAGCCCAAGTTTAAGATCAAATATAAGGAGCTTTCAACTGTAGTATTTAACTAGATATTACAAAATAGCCTCTTGATTGCAGTTTTTAATACAAAAAGGTCTCTGTAATTAAAGAAATTAATTTTCCCCTAAAAAGACATTTCTCTATCATTCCATATAAACTAAACGAGTATATTAAAGAGAAAAGACAAATGTTTGATTTTGGGGGTTTGCCTACGACTTGGATAAGCATGATTTTCTTCTGGCCAAGCAGGGAGCAGCTGGACCAGACTGGAGGGAAGGAAAAACAAATTTCCACTCTGACCTCAGTTGGGCACCAGAGTCTTCCCTGTCAGAAATGTGGGTGTGGTGCTTCCCACACACCAGCCTCTGACAAAACTCAGCACAAGGGTGTGGGAAAAGGCCGTCTACTTCAGAAAAATCTATAAAGTGCAGACACATCAAAAGCTTCAGAAGACTGTAAAGCACCAAGGACACCACTGCAGCACGTTGGAGTTCACAGAAAATGGTCAGCAGCACATGTGCCTGAGGTCCAGGGTCACCTCCCAGCTGTTGTGACGTCGTGGGCGCAGCCTTGGCTTCCTCTCTGATGCAGAGAGCTGGTCACTCCGCTGGCAGCATTCAGAGCTCAGAACATTCTAGATGAAAGCAACGTGTTCCTTTTAAAATGGGGAACTGGGGCAGCACAACTGAAGCTCTACGACTGTCTCATCTACTGAGTTTTGGGGTAGCATTAGGAAATCGTGAGAATCCAAATCTCAATTTCATACAGATTCCAGATTCACTGCAGGTTCCAGAATTTCCTGAAACATTCTTCCAATTTATCACTCAGGATTCCCTTGCCAAAGCTAATAAAGTCTAAATTCCTTACGGAAAAGCCACCAGAAGCACCACCACAAATAAGATCAAATGACACCCGCCCTTTGCACCAAACATATAAACTGTTACTCACACAAGACTGTGCTGGAGGCAGCTCTCAGCTGAAGCCGAATCCGTGAGACTTAATTATCCCCATTTTGGACGGAGTGTGAAGACTGTCAGGGAACCCGGGCCCCAGTGTGAAGCAGAGAACAGATCCCCTGACGTCTGCCTGAACATTTCATTCCCACCTCTGTCTTGGATACTGAACACCCTCAGAGCTACTGAGTCACCCGCATTTGCAGGTCATTTATCCAGCCACCAGGATAACATAATTATGCCATAAAAATGCCTTCTCAGGGCTTTGTCATACTTAACAAGGATGCTCAGAAGGCTAGGTAAGCCCAAGAAAAGGGGAAGCATCCTCCAAACAGACAAAAACCAAGGAAAACTGTGCAGAGACTCTCAAGAGAGCAGAAACACAGCCCGCTGTAGCCTTTCAGGTCCTGCTGGCCACAGCCCAGCATTAGGTGGCACCATTTCCACAGATGCATCCTGCTGGGCCCATTTGAAAGGTCCTGTGAGAGACACTCACCCCCACCTTCCAGCTCCTGCAAGACCCGCTGCAGCCCCACTCCACCCCGGGGCCGACTGTGCAAGTCTCCCTGGTGAGACCCCTCAGAACCTGCCCAGCCTCTGAGACTGGGAAGCACCAAGGATCCAGAAACGCACAAACCCATTCTCCTCAGTGCTGCTTTCTGGGTTCCAAATTGTCTTCAGAAGGAGTCCTGCATAAACCCCGGGCTGGGGAGCCAGCCACGGCCCAGCAGCACCCGGCTCATGGCTCCACCCACCCCACAGAGGACTAGGGAGGCCCCAGCACGCTCTGTCCGCGGGGCAAGACGCCAGAAACAGCCACAGTTCAGGGTTCTGCCACCCGCCCCGCTGCCCTAATTACCTGCTGTGATCTGAATTCTCATTGGTTGGTAAGGTGATCTCGCAGCTCCGCTGCCGTAATTACCCACTCTGATCTGAAATCGCATTGGTTGGGAAGGAGATTTCACTGCTCAAGCTCTCCCTGCTGCTGCCTCGCAAACATAAAAAATACAAAAACCGCTCTTAAAGAACGTTTACTATAACCTCAAAACAAGACCCATCCCGAAACCAGGGAAGATACAGACGCACATCTGACATCTGGTGGGCGTCGAGTGACTGACGCCACGGCTTCCTTGTGGCCTGTGAAACGGGAGGCCTGTCACGGTGACTCAGGCTGGGATCTGAATAGGGGTCTTCCAAGCAACTAGGCAACCAGGACACACACCCCAAAACCCAAGTCCCGGCACTCATGTATCTGCTAGAAATGCTGCATGGCCATCACACCAGTTGTGAACCAAGACCTATCTGTGTCCTGTGGCCCTCACAACGTCCATACATTCCTGGGCCCCGCACAGGCCTGCAGGGCACCCTGCTCGCCTCCAGTGGGGCTCTCTCCTGCCAAGGGGATGGCCCTGAAGTCCGTTGAGATTTCCAAAGCTCTCCAAAGTCGTGCTTCCACCTCCTTGTTCCAAAGGCCTAAAGCCCTGAAGACACCAGTGAGAACTGACCTAGCCTCTTAAGGCAGCTCAAACATCTAAACACAGGAACACTGGACCTCTCTGCCCTGGAGAGCAGCCGATAACCCACTAAACTAAGCAGAAGGCACAGACCTCACATCCACAAGCCAGTGGCGCCCATGTTTGCATTCCAGGAGCCACCCATGTGAGTCCCTCCAAGGTTTCCAAGTCCCACTTGATTGTTTTCATCGTATCTCTATAACATCAGAGACATTATATCTCATGGTATCTATGAGATTGTCTCCACTTTTATGAGCACATATGCTCCCTGACTTACCATGGGATGGAACTGTTCCAATAAACCCAGCGTAAGCTGAAAATATCCTAAATAGAAAGTACATTTGACATAACAGTTTCAACTTACAACGGGTTCATCCAGAGGCAGCCCATCTCGGGTCGAACAATTCACTGAGTGTGACTAGTTCACACCATCACAAGGTTGAAAAAAAAAAACTCACAAATGTAACCATTGTGAGCCAGGGACCATCTGTATTGTGGCTCCTGTCTTCAGAGACAATAGAAACATCTTCTTAGACAAGAATCACAATTTATAATCCCCAAAATGTTAAACTAAAATTAGTTTAACAATCTACAGGTTCAAGCAAACCCAAAGTAGGCCCACAAGGTCATTTGTGCCATTCACTAAGACACACGACTCTGTAATAACCCTTACCACAGCCCCTCAGTGTGGTTCCCAGAGGCTGCTGAGGCTTGTGGCTATGGACACTAACGAAACCAAAATCAGAGTACGCAGGTGCAGTCAAGTCATATGACTTCTCCATTTGAATATGCACAAATGTTCATCAGCAAATCTGATCTTTGGTTTACCTCCGTCCCATGACCTAAAAAGGAGTCCACTCCCCCCCACACACACACCCCCCACTTCAAAAGCATAATTGTTACTTGCATTCAATTCTGGGCATTTAGAATAGACCTAATGGGGGATTAAACCTCTCCTCCAACCCATTGCTTAGTCTTAGAGGATGAAGGATTTTGTATAACACAAGTCAGTATATAAAAGATCTTGTATAGAAACATACTTTCAAGTGGTCCTCATTATACTGATTCAATATACAAAGGACCCAACATACAGCACAATGTCTATTAGAATGATTAATTTGTTCCCCTCAAAATCCTAATATCTACAAAGAAAAAATAACCTACACACATTTTATCATTCTTTACCATATAGTCATACAAACATAGGAGTATCACAAAAGCAAAAGAACACATTTGGTTTGACTCGCAGTTCTAAATTTAATATAAAATTGCTAAAACCACCAAGACAAACATGACTATGAAATATTTAACGGTCTTCACCTAAATTCAAGTCACCATTCAACCACCAATACCTCTGCTCTCCTTACAGGAACTCTCCAAAAGTAAATTCTGGAATTAACAGGACAAATTTTTCTGGTGATAGAAATTCGGAAGAAATTGGTTGAAGGCTGTTCCTTGGCTGTCAAACTTTTTCTCAATATTTTGTAAAATAAAAGCATCAAACAGATCTTCACATTAACTTACAATCTATCAAGCAATACTGGAGCAAGCTTTAAATAATAGCCACATTCTATCAGGGCTGACTAATATTAAATCAGCCTCAGTCTCATGTCTTGCAGCATCCACAGTTTGTCTTCTCAAAACCACTTAAGATTTCATAATTAACTCAAACTATGTAACTCATCTCCTTCATCTTTGACATGAAGGGGTGATTTTCCCCCAAAATAGTACCTCTTTCCTTGACATGATTTAATCTGTGGTTAGAGTATTTAACAGGATTTTTTTCCTTCTTAGAAAATAAAATATACACCTTTCCAATATGAAAAACACTGATAATGCTATAGCTTAACCAGGTCAAAAGCTTTTTTTTTTTTTTTTTTTTTTTTAAAGTTAAAAAAAGAACCTAACTGCATCTTTGGACCTTATGTGAGGCAGTGTCCAGGGTCACTGGGACCCCTCCTTGGTCAGTGCAGTCAGGTACCAGTTAAAGACAGAAACCCAAGAGTTCACTCAAAGCCCCTTCCCAGCGGTTCATCCTAGTGGAAGCCATGGGCACAAAGGAATGCGGCATTCCACGGAGGATTTTGGGGATAGGCCGCTTGAGAACATCAAAGTGGCTCACGTCCCGAGAGTATAAAGTCAGTGACTGCTCTCGGCTTCAATGCAGCACCATCCACAGCAGCCAAGGTCCGGAATCACCTGAGTGCCCATCAACAGGGGATGAAGGGAATGTGGCCCGAACATACACAGGAGCAATATTCCACCACACAGTGGAGACCCCTGTCATCCGCGACAGCATGGATGGAGCTGGAGGACATTACGTTAAGCAAATGAGCCAAGCAAAGAAACGGCCCATGTTCTCACTCATAAGCAGGAGCTGAGAGCAGATCTCATGGAGGCCAAGAGTAGGTGGCCAACAGGGCCCAGCAGAGCCCACTCATAAGCAGGATGGGCAGAGGCTGGTAACAGGCACAGAAACACAGCCTAACGGGAGCACAAGACCTACTACTGATAAATCAGCAGGGGGATGGCAGTGGGTCATCTACTGTGTATTTCAAAACAGCTAAGAGAGAATAACTTGAACATTACCAGCACAAGGAAAAGAAAATATTTCAAGAGAAAGACATCCCAAGTACCCAGATTTGATCAATATAGGGATGAATCAAGATATCACATGCACTCTGAAAATATGTACATATATTATGTATCAACAAAAACCAAAACAAGTGACAGAAGCATTTGCCAAGCACGTGCAGAAGAATGGGAAGCCTGACATGGTGTGGCTGTGTCCCCACCCAAATCTCATGCTGAACTGTAACTGTGTTGGAGGTGGGCCCTGGTGGGAGGTGATTGATTCGTGGGGGTGGTTTCTACTGGTTTAGCACAATCCTCCACGTGCTGTCCTCATGATAGTTCTCCTGAGATCTGGTTGTTTGGAGGTGCATGGCACCTTCCCCTTCACTCTCTCCCCTTCCAGCCATGTGAAGACATACCTGCCTCCCCTTCACCTTCCACCCTGATTGTAAGTTTCCCCAGATGTAGAAGCCTGTACAACCCACAGAACTGTATGCCGATTAAACCTTATTTTCCTTATTACCCAGCCTCAAGTAGCTCTTTATAGCAGTTGAAGAACAGTACAGTCCTCAGGCCCAGCAATGTTTTCCTTCTACCCAGCGGCCAACAATGTCCCACACCCTAGCTGGTTTTCCGAAGCCTTTTCCAGAATGCTGAGGCTGTTTTGGGGATACTAACTTTCCCCATCTCTGGCAAACCAGATGGGGCATCCTATTTGCCTCTTACCACCTTTCTCAGAGAGATCCCACCTCTGAAACAGCCTCTGCCAGAGGCCTCTTTTTGCAGCAGCAAAGCTGAGTATTCCTTGCACTTCCCTTCTTCTAAATAAGTAAACATCTTAAGCTTGTTTTTCCATATTCCCAGTTCATTGAAAAAAATCTCTTATGCTTTCTATTTTCCTAAGACACACACACACACAGAAGAGAAGAACCATGAGGACAGGGGCTCTTGTTTTCCCAGATCTGAGCCTGGCCCTTAAACACTAGCTGAATTCATACTAGCACGATATCCAGAGGCAGAAATGCAAATATCTCCATGACTTCAAATACCCTAAGGATCTAACAGGCCGAATGGCCCATGTAACTATGGTTTGTTTTGGGCCACTCCACTGGTGTCCAAATCTGTGTCCAAGTGAGCTCTTTAATTTTGGGACTTTTCAGACAGCTGGGTTTTTTTTTTGTTGTTGTTGTTCTGTTTTGTTTTTATTAAAGGGATCTGTTACAGTTACAATTAAGAATATCCCAGGCCGAGTGTGGTGGCTCTTGCCTGTAATCCCAGCACTTTGGGAGGCCAAGGTGAGCAAATCACCTGAGGTCAGGAGTTCAAGACCCGCCTGACCCACATGTTGAAACCCCATCTTTACTAATACAAAAATGAACCAGCCATGGTGGCAGGCACTTACAATCCCAGCTACTCAGGAGGCTGAGGCAGGAGAATGGCGTGAACCAGGAGGTGAGGCTGCAGTGAGCCAAGATCACGCCACTGCATTCCAGCCTGGGCACCACAGCAAGACTCTCACAAAAAGTAAAAATAAGCCAACACGCCCACTTAGTTCTTCACCAATGTCAGATACATCGGTTAAAATAGTATGAAACCATGTTTTTAAATTTCAGTGTTGAATTTAACCATATCTTTTAAGAAGATATGAAGATAGAAGTTCCCCAAGGATTGGGGGAGAAAAAAGCACAGTTAAGAAAATTTTAAAACCTCAGGAGAAAAACAAGTATGGGGCAAGAACTCAAGGCAAACTTTTTCTTTGCACTTTGATTTCAAAAGAACAGAGATGCCCAAAATATGAACTCTCCCATCTGCATTTTATATTCCTCTACGTCCTTTGAAAGGCTGGAGATGGGATCCCAGGTTCCGAAGTGCCTGGCCATGGTTCACATCAGGCGGCATCTTTCACAGCCGTTTATTCCCCTGACTGTGCCTAGAGATCTCTGTGGCCCAATTTACACAAAAGTGTGCGAATTTACACACGTTCATCACTTTGAACAAAGTCTCAACAAATGAGACAAATATTGACACTCCACAGACGCAAGTATTCTCTTCCAAAAAGTGTCAGGTTCCCATGAGCCAGGCAGCTTGGTTACAGAAAGCACTGGCTGACTTGCTGGTTTAATGTTAAATGCATTTAAAATGTTAAGTGATCCGGCTCCCCATCCCAGTGGGTGTGCGCGTTGAGTTGGCTGCAGTAGTGATGCACACTGACCACGTTCTTTCCTTTGGTTTTGCTTCAAGCAGAGCAACCCACACCCAGGAAGAGGCCATAGGACGGCATCGAGGTCTAGGCCAGTTCTAAGGAGAGCTGCAGGCTGACTGCCTCATCTGCAAATAGTCTCTCATTTCAGAGGAAATCACTGAACAGAGTTCATAACACGTGAATTTTAAAAATTCATACTTCTAATTTCATCCCATTAGAACTTTTGAATAACAGATGTGCACCTGCTCCAATGAGAGGACACTCGGACAGTCCCTCACAGGTCCTCGGCCTCCACCTCCCACCTAGAAAACGTCAGCTCAAGCCGATCACAGCGCAGTGCGATTTTCTATAAATAACGTGCACGTCTGCATCTGAACTGAGATGTGAATGTCTGGAATGTGCCTGCCACGCCCAGGAGGAACTGCAGCAGCTGAGGGGACACAAGCTGCTAAGGAATCCGATTTGGAGGGAACTCAAGGCAACTAAAACCAGTTCCTCCGTTTTTCTTAGCAAGGCTTGACCAGGTAAACTGTTATCACTGTTGCTAATTCACGGTAATTGGGATGGGGACTTAACAGTAAGTAATTAGAGTAATTACAGAATTTGCTACTCATTTACAATGGCACCAATTCCTGAGAATTGAAGAACTGTTGCCCAGGAATAGAGTTCAACAGGTCCTCCCCACGCCCCAGGAAACATGGCATTTCCATGCACCCCTGCTTTGGTCCCCCGGCCACCACCCTCCTCATCTCGGCCATCTGATGGCATCACTCCCCACAGCTGGAAACACCTGACCGCTTATCACCCTCCCATCTGCCCTGCCTTCCTCCAGCCCGGGATATTCAGGGATGCCCACATACAGGACCAGGAAACCAGGGTTACCCTAAACCAGTGCCTGCATTCGAAGTCCTCCATGGAGGACAATCACCAACGGCCTATACTCCCAGAACCTTCCACCTCAAAACGGGAGCACATCTGGATTCAAGGTGACAACGCTGCATTGTCTTTGCCATGTACACACGGAGGCATGTCAGTTTCCACCTAAAGGTATCATCAGGTTCCACGCTGGTCAGGAGCCCAAACCTAGTCACCCTGTATGATCTCACTTCACCATCCACAGAGAAGCCTGCAGCTTTCCTCTGGTACACAGTGTGGATGGTGGATGCATTCCCCATGAAGACTCGGAGACGGGAGCCTGGCCAAAGAGGCTAGTCACCCCAGCCCCTGCAAGGCCTGGACCTGCCCCTCTGGTGTCTGCACACAGTACCACAAGTCTAGCAGTGCTGGCTCTGTGGTGGGATCCATCTGGGCCTGCAGAGGACCCGGGGCACAGGAACCGTGCAGCCTGGCTGCAGCCAGATGCCTAAGGGATTCCCCACAAGGGTCTCCAGCTGAGGTGCCCTCACCACAGGCAGAGCCATGCAAGAGAACTGCCTGCTGAACTGGAAACGTCCCAAGCTGCTCAGCCAACTCAAAGGCAACAGCCACCTACAGCTGCTGAGCCCCAAAACGTGGCCACTAGACCCAAAGGGCTGAATCTGGAATTTAACCTGTGAGGTTCTTTTCCAGTGTGATTAGCTATGTAATCAAATCTTTCTTCTAATTAAAGGAGTCTCAGGCTATGGGCTCCCTTGTCAGGCATCACAGCTCCAGGGAGTAAGAATGGGAAGGAGAGGCCCAGAGCCTCTCTGCATTCTCCACCCTAATTCAACACGTCATTGTAAGGAAAGGCACTCCAGCAGGACAGGTGTGCATGGGAAGAACTGGGTTGGCCCTGACACAAGCATGACCCCCATGGCATCACAGCTGCCTCAGCCAACAGGCAAAAGACAATGATGCCCACCTGGACAGGCCACCGGATGTGATGAGGCACCCCAAGCCCTAGTCCCACAGCAGCCAGAGACCACCCGCTGCTCGTCCTGGGTGAAACAGGCAGAGCTACCCGAGCCCTCAAAAGCAAGAAGAATTAAGGAGGCAATTCCTGCGATTCCCACGACACACGTGACACTCCTCAGAGACAGACACAAGCTTCGCTGTGAAAGGGCAGAGGACTGTGCAGTCCCTAGGCGGGCTGCTGCTTCCAACAATCGGGGAAGAAATCAGATCCATTTCCTTGTAGGAGAATCATTTAGTACTGTGATTAGACAGAAGATAGCTGATGTTATCAAATCACCAAGCACCACATGGCTGCTTCTCCAAGGAGGACCTGGAAACTTGCAGCCACCCGTGTAGGGGCCGCAGTGTTTACAATGGAGACACGGGTGACTGAAGTTGGCTTCTCAGGGAAGCTAAATTTGAACCTTCACCACTGAGGAATTGGTCATTTACAGTCATTCATCCTCAATGCAGAAGAGGGCTCAAGACACTGCACCAGACTTCAACACTCAGGGTTAGGGTCAAATTCACAAGTTTTACAAAATGTATTTACTTGGGATGCCAGAAAAGATGTAACTTCACACACCACCCCCCCACCCCCCAGGGTTTGCTTAGCCCCTTCACCAGTGGATCTCACCAACAGATGACACATCCAGGCCTCGTCCACGGCAGCACAGAAAAGCACTTGGAAGACAGTCACTCCCACCAAGCTTCCTGGCTTTGGTGTTTAAATTCTGCATCTCATACGTGAGATTACACTCTTCCGAACAACAGACATTGTGACTGTCATTTCACCCAAAAGGGCTTTAGGAAATGACACGCGGTCCAAACGCCAGAGGCCGCCGGCTGCCTTACTCTAGCCTAATTCCTTTGTGCCTTTATGGAGGTTTCATAGATACAGCCCGGTCACATTAATGACCGTATGAGAAGCTCAGGGCATAGACGAACTCAGTGCTGAATTTTTCCATTTATCGCCCCTTTGTTTTATCCAGAAGACAGCTGAGAAAGGCTGGGGCAGATCATCTCCTCCAGTGTAATGACTCCACCCACTTCTCTTCACCCCAGGTCACCCCCTGAGTCACACACTTTTGAGAAACCAAAGCAATTCTGTTCTCTTCACTCTGGGTTCCAAGTACTGAATTCCTCCATTTTCTCAATTAGATTATCAAGCAGCCGTTTGTAATCTGGACTGCAATCTGATACAAAATGTAAAGCTAATTTAGGTTGTGGTAATAGCTCCTATTTACATTATAGACAAGGCATAACTTTAATCTGTTTGTTCATAGGATCAATTTTGTAAATAAACTATTCAAGCAATGATTGTCTTCAGTCAGATGCAAATTTGCTCATAAAAGATTTTCCAGTAGGAATTTTTAAATCCATGGTCTGTATTCCCTTGAGCCTGTCTCTGCACCTTCTGCAGAGTGCACAGCAGGACTTCCCAGGGCATCCCATCAGCAGGCCCACTGAAGAGAACAAGCCCGCAGCCCCCAGCCCAGGAATCAAGTCCGAGCCCCAGCAGCCCCTCGTCCAGCTGAGGTTTCCTCACCAGCACAGCACCCAGAGGTCTTCCAGGCTTAATGCCACGTGTGCATGGAGAGTGCTGGAAGGACCACAGCGGACATTCTACAAATGCAAATTCCCTCCTGCAACAGCCCAACAACCCTCTGTACTTTCCTCAAAGTACCCATGCCAGACAGGCATAGAGTCTAATGGGGTGCCTAGGAATCAGCATTTAACACAACTCTGATGAATAAACAAGTTTGAGAGGCCGGTCAGTGAGAGGCTGCCGTGGCCTCCACTCATTTGCAGGCTCTGAAGAGACAGATTCAGGTAATAGGCCAGATAGAACAAGGATGGGGAGGTGGAAGGCAAATTACAGGGACCACCAACCACCCCGCCATCCCCACTGAGACTCCATGATGTAAGGAGAGGCAAAGCCAGGGAGAAAACATACCCACACCACGCGAGGGACTGAGATTTCACCTAAAGTGTGCAGGGTGGCTGAGGGCCAAGGTTGGGCAAGCCAGGAGCACAGAATGGGGTTCACAGGCCCAGAGGTGCCCCCCCACACCCAGACCTCCCAAGCACTGGCTGTGTCTCCTGCCTGGTTTATTTCCTGCCCCCCTTCTACTGTTTTGGTTTCTCAGCCGCCCACCACCACCACACACCACTCTCAAGATTGGTGGACTGAAAAGAGCAGGTGGGGTAAGAGCTGGGCTCTGGGACCAACGTCCTGCCTGAGACATGAGTTCTAACCCACCCAGCTGTGATGTGAGCCCCTGAGATTTCTCAAATGAGAGATGGAAAGGTAACTGAACCCACATCCCAGGGTGACTGTGGAGACTGAGATCACATATAGCCACACCTCAGCGTCCAGTACACGTGGGACACCAGCCGTGTTGCTCCTGATGGGAATCCCTCTATGCCCCCTTTGCTACCAGAGTCAACTCCCAGAAGTAGCTGTGGAGGGTGCGTCCTCTATTCCCACTCCACTCACCTCCCATGGCTCCACGCAGTGACCTGCCACACAGCGGCCACCAGCAAACCAGGTCCCACTGGTAACTGACCATCCCCCCCCAACTTTGGGGTGTCTTCCACTGGCAGTTCTGAAGCAGGCTAAGAAACTTCCTTCAAGGGCACTCACCTGTTCCTTATTGCACGTAATGACCTGCCACGCAGGACCACCAGCAAACCCGGCTCCACCATCCAGGCTCCAGGGAATAACTGACCCCCCATCCCCCACCTTGTGTCTTCTTCCACTTGCGGTTCCGAAGAGGGCTGAGAAACCGCCCTCAAGGGCGCTCACTTGTTCCTTATTGCACGTAATGACCTGCCACGCAGGGCCACCTGCAAACCCGGCTCCACCGTCCAGGTTCTGGTGGGTAACTGCACCCCTCCCCTACTTCCCCCTGGGGTGTCTGGGAGGCTCAGAAACTGCCCTCCAAGGACACTCATCTGTTCCTTATTGCACTAATACCTCGTTTACAGAAATCCACTTTGACTTCCAGCACTGCAGGTGTGACAATTTAGGAATCCTGCTTGCTTGCAAGCTCCAAGAGCTTGAGGTCACGTCCACCTCACCAGCATCCCAGAGACCCAGTACTGTCTCACTGTTTAAAATTCCAAAATACTCTTTCAAAATGCTATTGGCATTTGGTTTGTGCATAAAATGCTAAAAACCTTCAAGTGAAACAAATATCTTCAACAGTTTGATTCGATCATGACATGTGAGTTACATATCTGCCAAGTTGTAAAGCCTCATGCATTTATAACATTTTATGTATGGTCAAATGATTCATTAATATAAATTATGAGAATCTCTAAGAAACAGGTTTTTTTCTGGCATTAGATGACCAAAGGAAAACTGGGTTCTGCCTGGCTTGCGGGCCCATAGAGGCAGACATATCTGCTGACACAACCAAGCTCCTTGCCACTGATGTGGCCTCATCCCAGGCCCCTCACCCGGATGCCCGCAGGCCCCTGGAGGAGGAAGCTGACCTGCCCACATCGCTCAACTGCACAGCTGTTGCTCACACCGCAGATGGAGCTCAAGGCACGAGCAGGCTACCACACTAAATACCACGCAGCGTCCATGCCAGGTGACGGTGCTTTTCACTCCATCCCAAAGCCCCATGTGTGAGTTTACAACCATGACTACTAAATGGATTTTTGGACCCTCAAGACATATTTTGTTTCCTTTATATGCAACAAAGTTAAAAGACTATCCCTCACATATAGGCTCTGAAACTGTGGAATTATTTGGGAACAGAGCCTCTGCCAGATCAGGATAAGCACTTGGGACAACACCCTGTGCCCTCAGTCCACACAAACCCATCCAGACCAGAGGCCTCCCGCACTGGTCTGGAATTTCTGTGGATTTCTATAAACGAGGTATTAGTGCAATAAGGAACAGATGAGTGCCCTTGGAGGGCAGTTTCTGAGCCTCCCAGCCACATGGCCACATTCAGGCTGAAGCCGTGCCACCTCCAGAAACACTGTCCGTTGCCGAGGTGTGTCTGGCTTCTCCCTTTTTCCAGAACTTAAAACCTGAAAGGACAGATCTGTGTAGAAAAACACAAACTACTAGCCATTCCTCTTCCCAGTTCAGGCTGTAGGAAGCTCATTTCAGCCCTCACCGTGTTCTGACTGTGGCTTGGTTCCCATAAGAAATAAAGTCCGAATTCTAGTCCCTGTCTCCTGGGCGGTGTGGCAGGCATACATACCTTCAGTTACATGAGGAAAGGCGTGGCGAGCCCCCTTCAGTAAAACTGCACAGTTCCCAGAACCCTGATGCCATTCCCCTCACGCCACTGTGAACACCTGGACAGAGCACATTTCAATGCGTGCACCTTCGTGGACTAGTTTTCTATTTCTCCACTAAATCACCCCAAATTTAGCTCCCTAAATACTGACTTATTTTCTCACATTTCTGGAAGCTGGAGTCCAAAACAGGTCCCACCACCTAACATCGAGGTGTTGGCAAGGCTGACTCTGGGGAAGTGACCGTCTCCTTGTCTCCCACAGCCTCTAGAGGCTTCTGCACCCCCTGGTCCATATGGCACCCACTGTCTTCAGGACCCACAGCGGCCCTGACGGCCCCTCAACAGGAAGACACAGAATGTCAGGAGCCCGGGCTCCAGTGCTAGGGCCATGCCTCCCCCACCCTCCCAGCTCCTCAGGTACTCCCGTGCGAGCTAATATAGATTCCACTTCAACTAGTGTCACCTGTGTAAGGAGTAAGTGCCCAGCTGTGAACTGGATACCCTCGCCCACACAGACCCCGGGAATAAACTCACAGGCCATGAACCACTTCATAAGCAACTAGTGACCACCTGCTCGGGGACCTCCATGGCCCAGCGGAGTCCAGTGGTGTCTCCCCGTGGGCTCAAGGGACCGGTGGCTGGGTTCTGCAGCACCAGAGGGCCCTGGATAAAAAAGAAAGCTCCCATGTTGGGAGGCACCTACCTGCGGTTGGGTTCCTGGTACTTTAAGGAGCCCAGGTGGACAAGCCGTGAAGCGTGCAACTCCATCACCAGAATAGTGGCTGCACGTGGCAAGTGCACGGGTGGCCACCCCTCAGCCCAGCTGGCCGCACTAAGCACATCACGGCCGTGACGCCCAATCAGACAGCTGCTGGCACAGTCCAGGTATCCACCCCCAAGAACATTCCGGATCACGATTCACAGTAGTGATTGTGATCAGGGCCACACGTGGCTGAATGTATTTACAGGAGGACGCCACAGCCGATCTGGGTGGACTGAGAGCATTTCCCACTGTACCTTCTTACAACACCATTTTATTTGCCCTTTATTAAACTTTTATGGCTTTTTTCTGTTTATCTACTTTATGGGAGTGTTTCTTATTCTTATGACTGCAGCGATACTTCAAGCTACAACTATCAATGTGTAAAATTAGTTTGGAAGGCGCCTTATCATTAAACATTTCACAAGCAAGCAGTCAGAGGCACCCAACACGGAGGCCTGTTTTCTTCTCTGAGCCAAACCTACATTGGACTCAAAGAAAACGGCACACGGAGAGGGGCTGGTTCTCCAGTGCCCATTCCTGGGGGGCCTCCTGGGGAGCAGATATGGAAGGAGAAGCCCTGGGCTACAGCACTGTCTTACTAAAGAAAAGTCCATTTGGGTAAATGTAAGCACCAAACTGAAGAGATTAAGCAAACCATGAAAAGAGACCACTAACCACAGCTTCTCTAAAACAGAACTAAACTCCCTTTAGTTTGAATTGGAAAAGCAGAAGTGATGATCAGGATACAAAGAAAAAATGAAAAAGTATCTGAACACAGGAGAATAAACAAGGGCCACTGTCTCTTCCTGTGTCAGTGGGAGCCTCACATCTAAGCTGGATTTAGAAGGTTGCTACTTTGGACTGAAAGTTATCCCCAACCCTAGTTTGTAAGCAAGTGGAGCAGAACGCTTCAATTATTTCAAGGTTTAGCGGTAAAGCTCTGCAACTCTCACAACCATTTTAATTGGTGTGAATTTTAAAGTGGCTCAATCTCTTGGCTGGAGTATCTAACGGTTTAGCCACGGGGTCATGTTGGAAAATTATTCCAATTGCTTTTGTTTTTCCTACTGAAGATGCATTTGAACGTTCTTGTAGTTTGCAGTTGGCTGGTTCTGATGCTTGGTCCTGAGGAGGCCCAAGTACCCGGAGAGGAAGAATCTGAAACCTCAAGTCACTAGAGTGCTGTCTGGGGAGATGGAGGCCCCAACCTGAGGGCCACTGTTGGACTCAGCACGGGCGCAGGGCCACCCTAGGCAACGGGCCATGTATTTGCCGCTTACAAAACAACACAAGCACACACCCCTAGGTGTGCACACACGCTCTGTACACGCTCACGTCTGTCCGTGCCAGCACCAACAAACACTCCCAGGTGTGCACACATTCTCTGTACACGCTCACGTCTGTCTGTGCCAACACCAACACACAACCCCGAGGTGTGCACACACGCTCTGTACACATCTGTCCCTGCCAATGCCAGCACACATCCCCAAGGTGTGCACACACATTCTGTACGTGCTCACATCTGTCCCTGCCAACGCCAGCACATACCCCCAAAGTGTGCACATATGCTCTGTACATGCTCACATCCCTCCCAGCCAATATGAGCACACACCCCAGGAGTGCACACACACTCTGCACATACTCACGTCTGTCCCTGCGGCCTGAGTCAAACAGTCACAGAGAAGCAGAGGAGGAGGAGGAAGGACGTGATGGGCACTGAGGTCCTGGGCCGGTTCCCCTCTCTACCTCGGGAGAGACCCCTCATGTGATCCTGCCATCACTCACCCTTCCACCTCCATCCTCTACCCTCCCACATGGATCAGGAGGATGCCCACTGCACAGAGCTGTGATGAGCATGAACAGAAGATGGCAGGAGTTCACGCCAAGGTGCTGAGCACGGGGCCTACGGAGTGCTTCTTTCTGCTGTGGCTGACATCATCAAACAAGAGGCTGACACGGCTTCTGCAGAGAATATCACTCGCTGAGAAACTGAAACGTGTGACCTAGGAGCCTGTGAAGGTCTAAGAACAAACCAACAAACCAAATGGCTTTGTTTGTTTTTCTAACCCCATAGCCTGTTTTTTCCTTTTTTTTTTTTATGCTCTACTTTGGGTATCATTTAGTTTAATTTCAAAGTAAGTCCAATAAATACACAAAATCGCAGCACTGAGCATGGAGCATTGTTTCACTTCATGTCCTCCAGCCTTTAGGACACATTAAGGAAAGACGTAATTCCAGGATTCCCATTAGAAAGGCTGCCCTGAGACACCTGCTGGGACAGCCAAATTGCTGCTGTTGATGCTGCCCCCAAGCTGCTTGGATGAAGCAGAAGATTCTGGAGGTCTCTTCTCTTCTGCCCCTTGCCCAGGAGAGAAGGTTGGGGGAGAAAGGTGAGAGAAGACAGGAAGAAGGAGGGGGGAGGGAGGGAGAGAGGAGGGGGGAGGGAGGGAGGAGGGGCATGTTCCATCCACCAAGGCAGCTGCACTGCAGAGAGAATGGAGGGTGTGTTGCCTCTAAGGACAGCAAGTTCAAGCTGTTTATAATTGGTAGCGTAAACAGGGACCAGCAGAGGACAGGGCTGTAAATGGAGTTGACAATGTTTAATTTTCATAGTTGATATTGTGGACCTGGACCTAAAGCTCCGTGTCTTGCCCTTTCACCAGATGGGCCAAAGCCTCTCTATACTTGAGTCTATTTGACTAAATACCCGATATTGACTAGGAATTATGACATGTAGGATACCCCTTACCACAGTAATGTCAAACTCACTTTCTAAATGCAATTTGCTCAGGGACTGGCTTCTAACTCTGGGTGGGAATGTTAAGCTCAGTCCCGTTCAATTCAATAACCATTTATCAAGAAACTCCTAGACCAAGAGCTGTGTTAGACACTGGGTATGGGGTGATGGGGATACGAAGATGTGGAATTAGAGCTCGAGAAGCTCAAATGCTTTCATTTAATTCCCTAATGCAATTACCTAGCTTCAACCTGATGGCTGTAATGTCTAAATTCACTTTTTCTTTATTCCAGTTCTACATAACAAAGCACAAATAATCACAGAGGAATGATTCTGTGTTGGACTATTAAGCCGACAGAGAAGAGCATTCTGACCCGCGTAAAACACTGTCTCCATTCCTGGGGAGCCCGTGAGGTGGCTGCACGGAGCACACGCGTGAAGATTCGGGAGCAGGAGCGTCAGGTGATGGGAGGGGCACGGAGGCAGCACCAGGGAGATGATTGCCGAGGGGCCGCTGCAGCCGGGCTGGCCGGGAAGGTCACGGGAGCGGGCGCAGGCGTCTCCCTCCAGCCGCACTTGGTTTTCATGAGGACGCCTGCAGGGAAGGGGATGACACTGAAATGCTGTGGCACTGAGGGGAGGAGGGGAGGGACGCAGGGCGGAGGGCTGGCCACCACCCCTTTCGTCCATGCCCCTATGAACACTGCCAAAATCAGCCCCAATGGGGAGAAGTGAGGTGGGTGAAAGAGGTGGACAGACTTGGCTTCCATGGAATTCACAGATTCCAGTCATTAAAAATCCCTTCTGAGTTTTCATCTGGAAAACTTTGCAAATGCATTTAGGGACAAGAGGCAGAAGATGAAGCCAACACAGTTGGGCTCAAAAGGCCGCCCTTCTCCTTCTCTCTGCATCCAGGACGTGCCCCGAGCCCCTGAGTGCGAGGACCCGGAGTTGCCCAGCTCAGGGGCGCGGCCCCTGACCAGAGGAAGGAGGCGCACAGCGGGGCCCCCAGCAGTGGATGGCAGGATCTGTGCTGTCTCAGTCCCAGGGCCCCAAGCAGAGAAGGTCTGGGGCTCCCAGCTGAAGTTTTGCTGTCTCCTCTGTCACCAAAGTCGAGAAGGACTGAGTGGGACCAACGCCGGACCTGCCGGCTCCTCGGTGGCTGCCGATGTGGCCCTCAGGCTGCGGGTGAGACCGTCTAGGGGAGCCCAGACAGCGGCGGGAATCACAGCCACGAGTGCTCCAGGCGCCCCAAAACACAAGCGCAGCCTGAAGAAGGCAGCGCCCGCTCAGATCCCCGTCCAGGCTTGTGTGCCACACTCGAGAGGCACACGGCACCAGAACATGGCGCTTTAAGTGTCTTTGTGGGGTGTAGGAACACAAAGTGGGGCCTCGAGGGCTCAGAAGTCACTCCCACCAGCCCACGGGGACCCGGGCGGCCTCTCTGGAGGTGGCTGGCATCTCTTCAGGGCGGGCTCCAAAGTCCCCTGGAGGAGGTGAGCGTGGGTCTTGCTCTGACCTGAGGAAGGCCCCTGACAAGTATCCTGAACATGCAGGCACACAGCTGGCTGACTCATCTGAAGGGACCTGCTGAACCACGAGCCAGGAAAGGCTGGAGAGAACTCAACTAACACACAAACCCTGCCCAGGCACCCACCTACCCCACGAGAAAACTAGGGAAGCTGTGAAGACGGAGGTGTGCATGGGGCTGGGAGAACCCAGGGAGGAGCCGCACTGGGTACCCAGAGGGATGGAGGGCTGGGCCCCACAAGCAAATGAGGGAGACACTCAGTGCCCTGAAGATACCACTGCACCCACAGCTGCAGGCCTGGCTGGCAGCAAGACCTTGGCTGCAGGGGCCCAGGAGCACGTGTGTTTGGCAGGAGCTGCCCTCATGGAGCCACACTACGGGTACCGCCACTTTAGAGGCAGGTACCTGATACCAACGATGACAATCAAACATGCCACCCTGAATTACAGTCGTGTCCTCAGCGGGTCACTGTTTAAGCTGACAATTACAAAGAGCTTGAACTCGCTGTCCCAAGAGGCAACAAGCCCTTCATTATCAGGGTCGAAAGCCTCTGTGCGGACCTCCTCCCCCCGTGGCTTCCTGTCGGGTCAACGTGAAGTCCCGTGACAGTGACTCAGAGCCAGCCCAGTAGCTTCAGTGCAGGAAAAATCACAAAATTCAGACACATCCTAAACATGGGCAGTTGGTAGGAGCCGATTCCTGAAGTAAACCTGTTCGGAGGCTTTCTGGGCTAGCACAGCTCTGATCACAGGCTTGCGCTTTCTGCTCCCTGTGAAGGGCGGGGAGGGGGCCGGGCTCTGCCATTCTGCAGGCTCCGCTACGTGGAGTCTGCCCTGTGGCCTCGGTGGCCTGTGCCAGACAGTGTGACCATCGCCCGCAGTGAACACTTGGCACAGCAGAGCAGGCTTGGGGAAGAACAGAAAGTGACCTCTAAGCCTACAGAAGACGCTAAGCCACGCACGGCCTCACGCGCACTGCGTGTCAATCACGGCGGAAGCAGGAACGAGCTCTTAATAGTTCCAGGAAATGCAAAGGTCGCCCTGGAAAACTGCGTGAACCTTTCTGGCTACTCACAGGTGGGGAGCCACTGCCTGAGACACAAAGGTAAAGAATTAACCTGAAACTGCATATTATAAAACTTATTTTTAAATGACGGCGCTTAATTTAAAAGACTCCCAAAGAATACTGCATTAGAAAGTGACAGAGTGAAACCGTGAGGCTGACCACAGGAGTCTCTGGAAATTTCACCAAATGTTGTGTCAAAACTGGGAAACAGAAGAACCGCACCTGATGAAACATTCGATTAATCACTCGAGTCCTCCCCACATACAAAGCTCTGTTAAAAAGTGTTCCAAAGGTGGAGAGGATGATATTTCTTCCGATTTCGCAGGGGGTGTACACCACCCCTGTGATACGATTCCTAATATGCATGGGGAGAGAGGGTGCTATTAGTCTCATTATTGTGGGAGGTGTACACTCCCTAGTGATATGGTTCCTAATATCCAGGTACAGAGAGGACGATATCACTCCCAATAGAGCAGGGGGTGTACACCCTTTCTGTGACATTGTTCCTAATAGCCAGTGGGGGAGAGGAAGATATTACTCCCAATATTGCAGGGGGTGTACAACCCCTTGTGATATTGTTCTCTATATCCTGGGAGGGAGACGATGATACTAGTGGTAATATCGCAGGGGGTGTACACACCCACTGTGATATTGTTCCAAATATCCAGAGGGAGAGAAAATGATATGACTCCCAGTATCACAGGGTGTGTACATCCTCCTGTGATACTGTTTCTTATATTCAGGGGGAGAGGATGATATTACTCCCAATGTCGCAGTGGTTGTACACACCTCCTGCGATATTGTTCCTGATATCCCGAAGGGGAGAGCATAATATTTCTCTCAATATGGCAGGGGGTGTACACCTCCTTTGTAATATTGTTCTTAATATCCATGGTGGGAGAGGATGATATGACTCCCAATATCACAAGAAGTGTACAGCCGCCTGTGATAGAGTTCCTAACATCTAAGTGGGGAGAGGATGATATTACTGCCCATATCACACGAGTTGTAAAACCCTTTCAATATTTTGCCTACAATCCTGAGGGCAGAGGATGATATTGCTCCCAATATCGAAGAAGGCATACACCCCCCTGTGACACTATGCCCAATATCCACGTTGGGAGATGATGACATTATGCCCAATATCGCAGGGGATGTACACCCACCCTGGGATATTGTTCCTTATATAGAGAGGGGGAGAAGATGCTATTGCTCCCAATCACACAGGGGCCGTGGCTCTACACCCGTCCTGTGATATTGTTCTTAATATCCTATGGAAGAGAGGATGATGCTACACCCAATATCGCAGGGGGTGTACACCCACCCAGTGATATTGTTCTTAATGTAATCCACCCCCTACCACCAGGGATATCGTTTCTAATACCCAGGGGAAGAGAGGATAACATTATGCCCAACATTGCAGGGGAGTGTACTCACCCTCTGTGATGTTGTTCCTCGTATCCAAAGGTAGAGACAATGATATTACTGGCTATATCACAGGGAGAGTACACCCTTCTGTGACATTGTTTTTGATATTCAGTGGGGGAGAGGATAACATTAATCCCAATATCGCAGAAGGTGTACAGACCCCTGTGATGTAGTTCCTAATGTACAGGGGAAAGAGAAGAGTATTGCTTTCAATATTGCAGGGGCTGTAACCACCCTGCCCCCCGAATATTGGTCTTAATATGCAGTGGGGTGGAGGCTGATAGTACTCCCAATATCCCAGAAGGTGCACACACACCATTGATATAGTTCTTAATATTCAGCGGGAAAGAGGCTGATTTTACTTTCGATACCACAGTGGGTGTATACCGCCCCCAACCCTGGGGTATCGTTCCTAACATCCAGGCAGGAAGAAGATGACACGGCTGACAATATCGAAGGGGGTGGACACCTCTTCAGTGATATGGTTCCTCTTATCCAGGGGGTGAGTGGATGACATTACTCCCAGTAAAGTAGGAACCATACAACCACCCTGGGATTTTGTCCTTAATAACCACAGGGGAGAGGTGATATTATTACCAGTATTGCAAGGGGTGTACACCCCTCCTGTGATACTGTTTCTTATATCCAGGAAAGGAGAAGATGATATTAGTACCAATATTGAAGGGACGGACAGTCCCCATGGCATATTGTTCTAAAGATACAGGTTGAAAGAGGATGAGATTCCATCCAATACAACAAGGGGTATACACCCCGCCTGTGATATGAACCGTAAAACCTAGAAGAAGAGATAATGGCATTGCTTCCAAAAACACACGGGGTGTACACCCACCCTGTGATATTGTTCCTGTCATGTAAAGGAAGAGATGGTGATGGTACTCCCACTACTGGAGAAGGTACATACCCCCCTGTGATATTGTTCCTCATAACTTGTGGGGGAGAGCATGATTTAACTTCCAGTATGACAGTGGCTTGACACCCAGTCTGTGATATTGCTCCTAATTTCCAGTAGGTAAAGTATGATGTTCCTGCCAAGAGAGTAGTGGGTGTACAGCCGCCCTGTGATATGTCTCCGAAAATTCAGGGAAACACAGGACGACATTACCCCAAACCTCCCAAAAAGTGTACACCCATTGTGTGATATGGTTCCTAATATCCAGAGGTGCAGATTGTGGTATTCGTTCTCTGATCGCAGGCTGTGTACACACAACCTGTGAAATTGTTCCTAATATCCTGAAAAAAAGAGGCTGCTAATAATGGACACACATTGCGGTGGGGATTAATTGGCTATTAAGATCCCCATCACAGGGGAGTGAGGCATCCCCCGCGATGTGGGGAGTAATAGCCCCCTCTCCCCCCCTGGCTATTATGATCTACATCGCACGGCAGTTCAGGACATCAGCCCTGCCCCAACCTTGACCCAGACAGTGGGTATCATGGGACCACCTCAGGGTGGGTGGCAGCTCAGCTCTAAGGTATCCTTGCTGCCAAAGACCAACAGTTCCTGCTTGTTTGAATCTGGCCACAGGGTCTCTGTTGGTGAGACAGATGACCATGAGGCAGACACCCTGAAATCTAGCACGACAGAGCTCAACGCCCCCATGAGAGGCACCATAGCACTCAAACTTTGCAGACATACTAGCGAAGGCCACAGCATGTCCTGAGTGAGGAACAATCTGACCAAGATCCTGGGGTCCTGCCACACAACCCTTAAACCAGGGACTGGAAACTGTTTCCCTAAAGAGCCAGGAGTCAGTATTTTCAGCTTTGCTACCTGATCTTTGCCTCAAGGATGCATCTCTGCCCTGGCTGCACGACAGCAGCCTTCTGCAGGTGGCCTGTGAAGAGATGGGAATGACTGTACCCCCATAAACTTTACTTATGGACATGGAAACGTCTCAGTGTCATGAAGTGTTATTTTTTTATTTGTTTAACCATTTGGAAATGTAAAATCCATTCTTGATTCATGGGCCACAAGAGCAGGCAGGGACAGGCTGCCCCTGGCCGACCTCTGGAATGAGCTTAGAGAAGGAAAGGACAGGCTGGGCCAGTGCAGCCTCCTCACAACGGATTCGCTGCAGGAGGATCCTTCTTAGCAACCACTTCTCATCCTTCATCTTGGCTTCAAGTGCAGTTCAGGTGGAGAAAGAGAGAACAGAACTGGCCTCAGCAACAAGAAGGAAGGAGATGAAGGGTCAAGCAGCCGTGTGGATCTGTCACACTCAACATTCCCACCAAGCGGAGCACAGGCAGGACCAGCCCGGGGGTGCTGAATGGAGGCTCTCTGGGGTGGGGGACCTCTGGGTGGGCAAGATTCTCTACCTAAAACTCATATAGAGGTTCTACACAGCAGTAGTTACAGAAAACACACACTACAAACAAGGCCAAAATAAAAATAGGACACCAAGTTTGGCCAACTGGGTCTCGGAAGCCAGTAGGTAAGAAAGCCCAGGAGGGCCCACCAGAGGAGCTGGGGGTGGGTTCCTGCCTGCAGGAGCCCTGGGACACCCCATTCCCACAGATGAGGACCCAAACTTTGGGGAGGAAGCTGTCAGAGTCACCAAGTGAGCTAATCAGAACTGGAACCACAGAGCAGGTGAGGAGCCCTGGCCACATCCCCGTATGGGCTAAGAAGCTGGGGCAGGTGCAAAAGCCCAGGGGCAGATGCAAACAGTGGACCGCAAGCCTTCCTCCTGCCCAGAGGATGCTCAGCTCCCAAGGGACCACCAAGGCCTGGAACCCAGGGCGACACCACCTGACCATCCTGCCCAGGCCTCCCGGACCAGGCAATGTCCAGTACAGGTAGGCAGTCTGGGCTTGCGGCCAGGACAGGGGTGGATGATCCTGCTAGTCAGGTCTCCTTCTCCCTACCAGCGGGGCTGGTTGCACTGTAGTTTTGGTTCTGGCAACATATTGCTGCCCACTTTGGTCACACCAGTTCCTGGTTCCCTGGCTAGGCCCAGTGCGGTCCAACCCACTTACACAGACCCCACACACCCTGTGCCCACCAGGCTCCTGTCAGTTAGGAGGACCCATGTTCATCCCCTGAAGTATCCGTGGGAGCCTGCATCCCACAGGGACCCACAGCTCGGGGCCAACCTCCATGGGGACCTCTAGGTTGTGGTGGTAGGGGTGGGGGGGAGTTGACCTCCAGCCCTCCCATCCTGGCCACTGGGTTTTGTGGGGATCATTCAGTCCTGGGAGCTTCCTGTGGACCCCAGAAGGAAGAGAACAGGGTGGTCATGGCAGCCTCAGCCCCAGGCTCTGGGCCCAAGTGCACCAGTCTTTCGATTCTGGTTTGATTTGGGCAGTAACAACAGGTCTTGTCATTTACACAAGGATTGGCTTCAATGTAATGCATCAAGGGACTGTGGAGGACACAGATCAGCCTCCAGCCCAGTTACACCTGGTGACTTAGGCAGTGCAGCCTGGGGAGTGGAAAAGCTGACCCTTGACCTCCCCACCTACCCTGCCCACCAGATGCCAGTAGCGGCCAGGGATCCCTGACTTCAGGCAGAGGCAGACAGCACAGTTGCTGCCTCCTTTGATCCCATCCCAGGGCCCACAGGGTCTGGAGAAACCTGGCAGGGGCTGAGTTGGCAGAATCAGGCAGGGGGATGCCAAGTGAAGAATGTGAGGGACTGGGCATGAGGGACACTAAGGGCACAGGGTCTCCTTCCCCTGGGGAGGGGGCAGTGAGACATATAGTAGCCAAGCCTCTGCAGGCACCACCCTGCTGCCAGGCACACGTGGTGTCCATACCCACCCCAACGGCTGCAGGAAGGTTCTTCATCAACAAAAGGGGAGGACACACCCACACCCACATAGGCATTGGTGCCCACACACATCAGAGAAGAAAATTGCTGCTGTGCCCAAGGTGTGGGGAAAGGGGCAGTGTCCCCTTCCTCTCCATGGTGGCTCCAAAATTACCTGCTCCTGCCAGCACCCCCACCCCCAACCCCACAAGCTGCTGACCTCCACCACAGTGCCATGCCATGTGCCAGGAACAGCTCAGCAATACATCTCAAAGGGTACTATCCTGGAGCAGTTGTGCTGGGCAAGGGACATGTTTCCTAGTCACAGATGTTTTCCTTCTTTACCGCTCACTGGACCTGTGCCTCAGTTTCCCCCACTGTGGCACAGTGTAAAAATCCCATCTTGAAGGCTAGGAACCAAGAAAGGTCACCACACCTGGTGAAACGGGCGGTGAAACTCCCTGCCTTGGACCTCTTGCTCCAGGACTGATGTCCACTGGGACATGGCCATGCCAGCATCCTGGGGAGGGCTGCATTCTTTACCTGGGGAACATTGCTCCCGGTTAGGGATCACTAAGTTGAGGCCCCTAATGGATTGGGTGAGGCACAGGGGTAGAATGGAGGTTGCCCCATCATATGGGCCTGTGTAGACCCCAGAAAGCAAGCATAGAGTTCAGACTCTTGTCTGAAGCTGGCCACCTGAAAGTATTTGCGCTTTGGGGTGTGATGAGGGCCTGGGGTCAGGGAACAAAGTGTGCTGGTTTGGACACGCAGGAGGTTCTCTGCAGCTCTCTCAGGTACAGGGTATGTTGCCAAGTATATGCTTTTAAAAACCCTAGGAGGAGGGGGCACCCAGATGGGGCCCTGAAGTCAAGGGCAAGGTCCAGCGTTTCTACCTCCCCAGCTGAAGACATGCTGGAGGACAATTCTCCAGAGTTTCATAACAAAGAAGAGAAAAAAGAAATCAAAAAGACCTGGAGGATAGGCAAGCTAATGAGGGCTTACAGGGATCACCCTGCTTTATCCTCAAAACAAGCCTTCCCTATCTGTCCTCTGGGCCAGGTGAGGAAACAGGTCACAGTAGGACATTCAGACCCTGGGCAGGCAGCTGGCAGCCTGGAGCCCAGGAGTTGCAAACACATTTTCCCTAAGGCACATCCTGCACAGCCCTAAATCCATTCAACCTTGAGTCAACACAGCACATGCTTCTGTGAGCACAGGGTTGGGGCTGGGGTTACAGATTAACAGCATCTCAAGGCAGAAGAATTTTTCTCAGTACAGATCAAAATGGACTTTCTTTTTTTTTTTTTCTTTTTTTTTTTTTTTTGAGACGGAGTCTCGCTCTGTCTCCCAGGCTGGAGTACAGTGGCCGGATCTCAGCTCACTGCAAGCTCCGCCTCCTGGGTCCACGCCATTCTCCTGCCTCAGCCTCCCGAGTAGCTGGGACTACAGGCGCCCGCCACCTCACCCGGCTAGTTTTTTGTATTTTTTATTAGAGACGGGGTTTCACCGTGTTAGCCAGGATGGTCTCGATCTCCTGATCTCATGATCCACCCGTCTCGGCCTCCCAAAGTACTGGGATTACAGGCTTGAGCCACCACGCCCGGCCCAAATGGACTTTCTTATGTCTTCGTCTTTCTACATAGACACAATAACAGTCTGATCTCTCTTTCTTTCCCCCACACAGAGAGTGTCACCGCTGTATGTCAGCCACTGGGGGACAGGCTTCAGCTTACAACCACCTTCCAGATTCCACCCTCTCACCTTGGCAGAAGCTGGCCAGGAATTGCGGCCAATGGATGGGTGGGATCTGCATATGACACCATGTTCAGGTCCCCATGATGGCCTCACACATGGGTGGTGGCCCTGCAGTTCCAGGTGCCACACACACGCCAGCCTCTGCTCGGACACTGATCTTTGAGGAGGGAAAGCAGCAGAACCCGGGAACTGACCCCACAGTACCACTCACACCCACAGATGATTCTCCACACAGGCATCAGGTCTCGGTGCTGGCCACCTCCCCCTGCAGGGTCTCAGCTCTTTCCCGGGACTCACGTGGTCCTTCCTCACATGCAGCTCTGGTAGAATGCATTGCTCTGTACCCAGAGGCTCTGAGGTGACAATGGCCACGCTCAACTAGAGTGCAAGGGCACAGGCTGGGTGTCCATTGTCAGGATCCTGACTGCAGCACTCCCAGACTATCATCGGGCATGCTGGCCCCCAGGCTTAGCTAGGGCACCAGCGGTAGGAGTGCACTGCTCTGGACTCTGCAGAAGGAGGACAACTATCACTGCGTCTTTATGTTCTCCTGCTGGTGTCACTCTGTGCTTCTCATCTCCTGGTTGTAGAATTCAGGGCAGACTTTCTGAAGACCTTGTGGGAAACAGCAGAGTCCAGCAGAGAAGAGGAGAAAAGTCCAGCTGCAAAGATGAAAAAATGGCAGGTGTGACATGGGCCCCCAATCAGATTCTGTATTTAAATTAGGTATTCCGGAATACCTGCTCTCATTGGATAATACTTCAAATATATATATATAAATATACATATACATATATATATATTTTTTTTGAGACAAAGTCTCGTTCTGTAGCCCATGGTGGGGTGCAGTGGCATGATCTCGGCTCACTGCAACCTCTGCCTGTCAGGTCCCGGTTCAAGCAATTCTCCTGCCTCAGCCTCCCAAATAGCTGAGATTACAGGCATGCACCATAATGCCAGGCTAATTTTTTGTAGTTTTAATAGAGACAGAGTTTCACCATGTTGGCAAGGTTGGTCTTGAACCCCTGGCCTCGGGTGATTCACCCACCTTGGCTTCCTAAAGTGCTAAGATTACAGGCATGAGCCACCATGCCCAGCCCATTGTGGCATCTTAATCACAGAGGAAAAGAAGTCCTGGACCCAGCATGAAGATGATGGAAAGGGGGAAGAGCAGCTCTCTCACCTATGGTGTTGCCAGGCGCTTCCAACTTTCTACATAAGGGACACTAAATAGCTCTCCCAACAAAAACAACTGAGATGTTGGGTAAAACCTACCAAAATGCATCTTTGTAAGTGCATTACTGAGCTGGCATTGAAGGACGGAATCCACAGCAGTCAATAAAGAATTGGCAGGAACCAAAGTGGAATTTTTTTCTCTGTTTAGGCAGTTGCACAGAGGATGGGGCATCAGAAACAAAACCGGATGTCTCTCCAAAATGAGGTCAGAAATCTGACATCTTAGACTTAAAATAAAAGCCCACCTCAGAGCAGGAGCAGCAGGGAGAGCAGCTGTCCCTGCATTGGTGCTGGGTGGGGGGAAAACCACTGACCCTGAGAACTGATGAGAAGCAGTCCTCCAGGAGTTCATGCTGGAAGACCTGGAGAGCATGAGTCAAATCGACGTGGCACCAGGCGGCTGCTCACTTCACCTCTACCCCATGTGAGTGAACATCTTTGCTGAAACAATGCAACCCTGTCCTCAAAATATCTCCCCACATAAAATTTCAAGGAAGATAAGTCCACGTGCAAAACGTTACAAAACTTAAGTAAACAAAGTACTGTGGATACATCCAATAATTCAAGAAACAAATTCAACAGAGCCACAAAAATCCACAAGGTGGAAAAGATCAACTGCTGGCAAAGGATCCACTGCTGTTGCTCCTGTTAAGAGACTGTAATTCATAAAAAGCTAGACACGCCCCTCTGTGGCCTCACACTTGCCTTCTCCGGCATGTCTGCCCCAGAAATGCCCTTGCACGGTCTTCTCCAAGAGATATATACGGGGCAAGAATATTTAGGCAGTGATTGTAGAAATAGAAAACACCTGAAAGCCATCCAAACACACCTCTATCAAAGGAAAAAGCTGCCCTAGTCACTTTGTGGAATATGATACAGCAGTGAAAATGAACGGCACTTAGAAGCATCAACAATGAAAAATTACAGGGAACAAAGGAAATTACTGAAAAATACACTGCTATTCCATATACAGTTCACAAACCATAGTATATGGTATTGCTTAATAATATACACAGAAATGATAAACCTTATGAAAAGCAAGACAAACATTAACACATTAGTCCTATGTCTGGGTGAAGAAGGGAGACCCAGGTTATCAAGGAAGGGCATAATGTAGCCTTTCAAGACACTCGATGCTAATGGATGATGACATCAGCGCAATTGTTAATCTATCGGATTATACATTCAGTTTTTATTTGTTTGTTTTTGAGGTGGAGTTTTGCTCATGTAGCCCAGGCTAGAGTGTAATGGCACGATCTCGGCTCACTGCAACTTCTGTCTCCTGGGTTCAAACAACTCTCCCACCTCAGCCTCCCGAGTAGCTGCGATCACAGGTGACTGCCATGATGCTCAGCTAACTTTTTGTATTTTTTTAGTAGAGACGGGTTTCACCAGGTTGGCCAGGCTGGTCTTGAACACCTGATCTCAAATGAGCCGCCCGCTTCAGCCTCTGAAAGTGCTGGGATTACAGGCATGAGCCACGATGCCCACCCAAATTTTATAGACTCTTTTGTGTCATATATTTCATAATTAAACATAAAAAATAAAATATTTACTGTAGTGTGTAAATGAAAGAGCAATAAAAAATGCTGCAAACGTTTAAACATCAAACTTCTTGTATAGCTCATAGTGACCCCCGTATTAAGCTGTGGTAAGTTCCAAGTTGTATTTTACTGTAATTTTCTAAAAACTAGGTGAACAGATGCAAAACGGAATTCAGTTTTAAAACAAGATATTAAGATAATGTTACTGGTCAAAGGGGTCCGGGTTCTTGGTGTCTTGAACCAAGACTTGGACACAATGCAAAAATGGAACAAGGAAAGAATGAAGCAGCAAATTAGAGATTTACAGAAAATGAAAGCACACTCCACAGGGTGGGAGCGCCTGAGCACAGGGAGCCCGTTACTGAAGTTTCTGGGGTTCAAATCCCCTTTAGAGGTTTCCATTGGTTACTTGATGTGCACCGTATGTAAATGAAGAGGATGAAGTAAAATTACAAAGTCATGTACTCAGTGTACGCCTTGTGTAAATGGAGAGGATATTTCCTGTCATAGCCCAAAAGTTTCCATTTGATTAATTCTCCAAAGTCAGGGTGAATCAGCCTTATGTTCCTGCCTCCAGACCCTTTTCTCCTGCCTCTGTAGAATGGATGGCAGACATGGAAAAGTGTTTTGTCCAAATGACATGTCCCAGGGCACTGGCAGCTGATGACAAGAGGGAACCAGGTGGTGACACTGAGGAACGCTCACCCGCATCTCCACACCACACAGAACAAAGTGATTGTCCTTGTCCTGAACGCTCTAAAGTGAATATCTCGTCTCAGGGCTTTCATGAAACCCTTTTTTGGAGAGGCTCCATCTCTCTCCTTCTGCAGCCACAAGGCAGCAGGGATAGCCCCTCTCGTGCTGAAGTTCTTCTTAAAAAACCAAAGAGAATAAAAAAATAGAATTAATGTAATGAATAATAAAATAATGAAAATGAAACTTTTTTTTACAGAAGCAGATCTGGAATTTCATGTATTGGTGGCATTAAAAGCAGAAAATGGGCCTATAAGCCTGGTGGGGTGGCTCACGCCTGTAATCCCAGCACTTTGGAAGGTCGAGGTGGGCGGATCACGGGGTCAGGAGATCAAGACCATCCTGGCTAACATGGTGAAACCCCGTCTCTACTAAATATACAAAAAATTAGCCAAGTATGGTGGCGGGCACCTGTAGTCCCAGCTACTCAGGAGGCTGAGGCAGGAGAATGGTGTGAACGCGGGAGGTGTAGCTTATAGTGAGCTGAGATCGCATCACTGCACTCCAGTCTGGGCAACAGAGCAAGACTCTGTCTAAAAAGAAAAGAAAAGAAAAGAGAATGGACCGATAGAGCTCAATTTAATGGCAAAAAATTAAGGAAAGAATAAAAAGACTCTGCTAATAATGGTGACATGAGCTGCTCATATTGTCATTTTCTCTGGGACCTAATATTGGGAGGAGGTGGGACCACCTGCCACCAGGCTCCAGGTGATTTTCAGGCTGTTCCCCCAAATCACTGCAGCCTCTTCCCTGCTGGTCCCTTGATGCTGCTGCCGTGCCGGGCGTCCTGTGTGGCAGGAGGCACCTCGGCAGCTTCCAGTGGGATAGGCCCGCGGCATTCTGAGCCTGAATGCCGTGATCTCTAGGAAGTAAGGAGACACAAGCAGGAAGGGTTCAGGGATGGAGCGGCCACTACTCAGAGATCAGTCTCAGGCCCGAGCTGGGAAGAATCCCCTTTCAGGGCAATGGCTCCAGGCTGAGGTCAACGCTGTTTCTGTGCATTATGATGACTGACCTGCATCCACAGGGAAGCGTATCCGGGCGATGTTGGGAACACCTTGAAATGGGCACTGGTGGATTTCAATTCCAGCCTTCCAGAAGCCACTCCAAATGGAAATTGAGCTAAGGGATGTAGCTGGAGTAAGTTAACAACTTTGGGTCCCGAACAACAATTTTCACACACAATATAGTGTGCAGGGAGAAATAAACCCTCGGGACCCCAATTCACAGCCAAAAAGGAAGAAAACATTAAGCTGGAAGCTGAATCATACAAGAAACTGCCTTTCCTTTTGTTCCTAAGCAGATAGCTACAGATAAAGGGTTACATATCTCCACAGGAAGCTGTTCTATGTTCACCTTATCTTATGTGAAGGACTGATTTACTGCATGTGAGATGAAGACATAACTGATCATTCCCCACCTGCTCTCTTTCTCTTGCAACCCGAGGACGACCACAGACTCCCTCTTTCCCCTCCAGCCCACCCTTTTCCTCCAGCTCACCCTTCCCCTCCAGCCCACCCTTCCCTCCAGCCCACCCTTCCTCTTCAGCCCTCCCTTCCCCTTTAACTACTGAAACCCTCAAAATCGTCTTGGGAGGAAGGAACAGACCACAGACTGTTTCTGTGATTCCGTGGTTTTTTCTCCCAAGCACGTCCTTAACCTTGGCAGAATTAACTTTTAAATGGATTGAGATCGGTTTCAGGTACCTTTTGGTTTACAATCGCATGCCTCAGCCATCGCTCAGCTCTCTGGTCTTTGTCCTCTTTTACCAAAGGAGGAGGGTGGATTCCATGACCCTAAAACCCCTTCAGCTCTCCATAGGTTTCTGGGGGGACACAATTACCTAAGAGATTAGAGAGAGCATCATAAAATATAAGTAGATGGTGTGTGGCAGTTAAGGTTAAGTTTGGCTGCATAAAACAGAAGACTCAAGCTAACAGAGGTTCACACATATAAAGGTCTGTCTTTTCACATGAACGGAATCTGATAGCAGTCAATCCTCCCCTGTTCACTGGATCTGTGGTCTTATCAGAGAGCCCAGCTTCTCCTATCATTCCCTCAGGTACTTTGACTGAAGGTGGTTGTATCTTCTAGATCACCTCATGCCCCAAGATAGCAGCTTTGTTCCTGCAATCACAGCTGCATTCAAAGCAGCAGGAAAAAGAAAAAATAAGAAAGAGCCATACCCAGTAGTTTGGCTCCTTTTAAGGAGTCTTTTTGGACGTCCTGCTCAACAATTCTACTTATATCACATGGGCCAGAATGGACCCACATGGCCACATGGGTGCACAAAGACAGCTGCGGAATGAAGCATTTAGTGCGGAGCCTTGGTCACAAGAGGAGGAGGAAATGGATATTGAAGCAACTGTTTCTGTCACATGGCGTGTTAGTTGAGCTTGGAAGGATGAGTGGGTTATTCACAGACAGGTTTGGAGAGAGATACAAGCAAGGATCATGTGTGGAAGAAGCACGCTGGGAATTCGCAGGATAAAAAGAGTCTTCCCCTCACTGCAGATTCTTCTCGTTAAAAACTCAAGGGCTTCTGAATTATTTCCATATTCTTTCTTTCTGAATTTAGAAGATTTACAACTCAATTATATGTAATGCTAAGACACCGTCTTCTTGGGGATTGTTTAAAACAAGTCTGTTTGGGTTTAGAAAGAGAAACCTAAGACCCACGTAGAGGGGGAGGGAGTTTCAAGGTTCCTGGAACACAATGCTGGAAGGAATTCAGGCAAAATATTCCATGGTCTTCTGACTGCTCTCTGGTGCCTGTTGTGAAGTTTAAAAGCTGTGATGCTCCCCGGGAATGGCTATGTTCTGAAAGCTTTTCCAGGAAAGTGTCTTGAGCTGGGCTACATTGTTAGCTCTCTGGTTCACAGAAAGAGCCTTCTCGAAGTCCAGAGGGCACTTAGATAAGACAGACTACATGGCACTCAAGGTTTCCTCTGTGGTTTTCTTCGAGACATCTCTGAGACATCAGTAGCAAGGGTCAACAGCTCAGTGTAATAGAAATTTTAAAATGAATCAAATATTTGGATGGAAGGAGAAACCTTCAAAATTATGCCTATTATTTAGCATTGTATCTTCCACAAAGCAAAACAAAACTATAAACTTCTTACTGCAACTGTGAGGGAACAGGATCCTAAAACATCTTGTCTTAGCCTGTTTTCTACTTCTCTTAGCAGAGTGTCTGAGACTGGGTAATTTACAAAAACAAAGATTCATTTTTCACAGTCCTGGAAGTGGGAAGCCCAAGGTTAAGGGGTGGTGGGCATCTGGCAAGGATCTTTGTGCTGCGTCGTCCCACAGGAAGGTGGAAGGGCAAGAGAGCATGAAGGAGTAAGAGAGGTCAAACTCACTTTTGTAACAGACAAACTCTTGTAATAAGGAACCCACTCCCCCAATAACAACATTAGTCCACTCACGAGGGTGAAACCCTCATGACCTGATCACCCCTTAAAGATCCCTCCCCTCGGCACTACTACATGGGAGATGGAGTTTCCAACACTTGAAATTTGGGGGACACTTTCAAACCATAGTAAGAGAGAAATGGCAAAAACAAATTACTTATACAGTGTATATCACTAAAAATAAGGTATGCACAAAACATCATTTATAGTCTATATTCACTATGATATGTTGTGCTCTATCTTGATGCTAATTCATGCAAAGAAATAAAAAACAGAGAGAAAGATTTTCGAGAGAGTTATTAAGAAACAGCACCATAACCTTTAGCAAAACTGAGAAACAGGTGGAAGTAATTGTTTTAAAAACCTTTTTTATTTCCTGGTTGTTTGGAAGTCAGTGGTGACATTTCAAGGAGGAGTTGTCATTGGGAAGGCAGATTTCAGAAGGCTTTAGTAAGAGGGCATGAGGAACATGGGGAAGGAAGGAGGACAGGTGACATAGAAAGATTCTTGGTGGTGACTGAAAGTGCAGAAATAGAATGGTGACTTCAGGGAGAAGCAATTCAACGAATGTTGTGCTTTTGCTTCTCTCTTTCTGTCCCTCTCCCTACCTCGCTTTCCATCTCTCTCTGCCTCTCACTTTGTCTGTCTCTGCTTCTCCCTGTGTGCGTCTCTCTCCTGGTTGCTCTATCTCTCTCTGTCTCCTTTTAAGACTCTGTGTATGTCTCTGTTTCTCTCTTCCCCTCATCTCTTTCTCCGTCTTTCTATGTCTCTCTGTGTCTCTGCTTCTCTGACTTTTTCTATCTCTCTCTCTGTTTCTCTCACTCTCCCTGTTTCTTTCTTTCTTTCTCTCTCTCTCTCTCTCTGTGTATCTGTGTGTGTGTGTGTGACTCACTCTCTTGGTTTTGCCTCTCACTCTGCATCTCGCAGCTTTCTTTGGTGAGGCACGCCCGTGATCTGGCTCCCAACAGCCACTCTGCCTCACCCCTTGGCTATTGGGAGGCACGGAGGACTCACAGCCTGTTTCCGCTATTGTGAGAAAAATCATCTCTCCATCTGGGAAATAAGCCCTCTTTCACAGACGGGTGTATACCCCCAATGTGTCCACCCTCAGAGGGTGTATCGGGAGTCATATCAACCTCTTCCTCCCTGAATATTAAGAACACTATCCCAGGAGAGTTCCTACTCCCTGAGATATTGGGTATCACATCATCCTCTCCCACACGGAAATTCGTAGCAATATCACCGGGGGCACATCCACCTTCTGTGATATCGAAAGTAATATCTTTTCCCCGGTGGATATCAGGAACAAGTCTATTAATTATTAATATTAATAAATGAAATAAAAATTATTAGTAATTGTAGATATTAATGATCACAGTAAACTTAGTAAAAATTAATACTGGTTTAAAATATTAACGTTTTGTCATAATAATTAATAGTAATATCACTATTAATAATAAAATAATGATAACAGTATTTAATCTTCCTTGAATCAATACAAAGTGACGATGGTAATAAAATAAACATTAGTATTAGGGACTAATAATATTGTTCAATGACATTAATATTAATAATTAATTTGAGGCGTGCATAATCATGTGTTTCAAAGAATTTTCCATAATTAATACCTGTATCCAATTAATTATTAGTATCATTGATAATTATTAAAATCGATCATTGATGATTAATAACCATACTATTACTCCTAATACAACAGGGAGTGTACACCTACCTGTGATATTGTTCCTGATATCCAGGGACAGAGAGCAAGACTTTAGTTTTAATATCGCAGTAGGTGTACACTCACCCCATGACACTGATCCTAATATCCAGGGATGTAGAGAATGACATGACTCCCAACATAGCAATGAATGGACAGCCACCCGGTAATATTGCTCCTAATATTCCCGGAAGAACTCTAGGCTATTCCTCCCAGTATCGCAGGAAGTGTACAGCTCTTCTGTGATATTGTTTCCAGTACCCAGAGGGGAACAGGATGATAATAATTCACAGGCTGTGTTCACCGCCCCCCCGGCGATATTATTATTAATATCGTGGAAGGGAGAGGGTGTTATTATACTCCGTACAGCAGGAGGGGAACACCCAGCCTGGGATATTGCTCCTAATACCCATGGAGGGGAGAGGTTGATATCACTCCCAACATGGCAGAGGGTGTACATCCACCCTGGAACATTCTACTTAATATTCCAAGGCCGACAGCTCGATATTACTCCCAGTATGGCAGACACAGTAGTACAACCTGTGATATTCTTCTAGATATCAGGAAGGGGAGAGGATGCTACCAACCCCAAACGGTAACAGGTGAACATAAATTCTGTGATATCTGCGAGGCACCCCCAATGATCTCAAAACTAACATCTGCCACCTATGGCCCCTGGCTGCAGAAGGCCCCATCCCGGGGAGGGGGTGAGGTACGCCCCCGATCGGGCTCCCAGCAGCCGCCCCACCTCGCTCTCCCTGCTGCTGGGGGCCCCATCACCGGGGGGTGAGCCACGCCCCCCGATCCACCTCCCAGCAACCGCCCCCAACCGACCCCACGGCTGCTGGGGTCCACGTCGCCAGGGGGTGAGCCTTCCCCCGCGATCGGCCTCCCAGCAGCCGCCCCCACCCGCCCCCACGGCTGCTGGGGGCCATGAGGGGCTCACATCCTGTTTCCCATATTGAGTTGTGAGTTATATTATCCCCTCTGCAAATTATGATCTCTTTCACAGACAGGTGTATACCCTCAATGTGTCCACCCTCACCAGGTGTATCAGGTGTCATATCATCCTCTTCCTCCCTGAATATTAAGAACACTATCCCAGGAGAGTTACTGCTCCCTGCGACATTGGGTATCATATCATCCCCTCCCACACGGAAATTCGTAGTAGTATCACAGGAGGCGTGTACACCTTCTGTGATATAGAAAATAATATCATCTCCCTGGTGGGTATCAGGAACAGGTCCATTAATTATTAATATTAATAAATGTTATAAAAATTATTAATAGTTATAGATATTAATGATTACAGTAAACTTAGTAAAAATTAATACTGGTTGAAAATATTAACGATTTGTCATAATAATTAATAATAATATGACTATTAATAATTAAATAATGATATCAGCAATTAATGTTCCTTAAATCAATACACAGTGATGCTGGTAATGAAATAATAATTAGTATTAGGGACTAATAATATTGTTCAATGACATTAATATTAATAATTAATTTGAGGCGTGCATAATCATGTGTTTCAAAGAATTTTCCATAATTAATACTTGTATCCAATTAATTATTAGTATCATTGATAATTATTAAAATCGATCATTGATGATTAATAACCATACTATTACTCCTAATACCACAGGGAGTGTACACCTACCTGTGAGATTGTTCCAGATATCCAGGGACAGAGAGCAAGACTTTAGTTTTAATATCGCAGTAGGTGTACACTGACCCCATGACACTGATCCTAATATCCAGGGGTGTAGAGTACGACATGACTCCCAACATAGCAATGAAAGGACAGCCACCCGGTAATATTGCTCCTAATATTCCTGGAAGACGTCTAGGCTATTCCTCCCAGTATCGCAGGGAGTGTACAGCTCTTCTGTGATATTGTTTCCAGTACCTAGAGGGGAACAGGATGATAATAATTCACAGGCTGTGTTCACACCCCCCGGCGATATTATTATTAATATTGTGGAAGGGAGAGGGTGTTATTATACTCCGTACAGCAAGAGGGGAACACCCAGCCTGGGATATCATTCCTATTATCCATGGAGGGGAGAGGTTGATATCACTCCCAACATGCCAGAGGGTGTACATCCACCCTGGAACATTCTACTTAATATTCCAAGGCCGACAGCTCGATATTACTCCCAGTATGGCAGACACAGTAGTACAACCTGTGATATTCTTCCAGATATCAGGAAGCGGAGAGGATGCTACCAATCCCCAAATGGTAACAGGTGAACATAAATTCTGTGATATCTGCCAGGCGCTCCCAATGATCTCAAAACCAACAGCTGCCACCCATCACCCCCGGCTGCAGAAGGCCCCATCCCGGCGGGGTGAGGTATGCCCCCGATCGGCCTCCCAGCAGCCGCCCCACCTCACCCCCCCCGGCTGCTGGGGGCCCCATCACTGGGGGAAGAGGCACCCCCCTCTATCGGCCTCCCAGCAGCCGCCCCCACCCGCCCCCAAGGCTGCTAGGGGCCATGATGGACTCACATCCTGTTTCCCATATTGAGTTGTGAGTTATATTATCCCCACTGCAAATTAAGATCTCTTTCACAGACAGGTGTATACCCTTAATGTGTCCACCCTCACCAGGTGTATCAGGTGTCATATCATCCTCTTCCTCCCTGAATATTAAGAACACTATCCCAGGAGAGTTACTGCTCCCTGCGACATTGGGTATCATATCATCCCCTCCCACACGGA
>NW_027328039.1:0-75497 GCF_047675955.1 Chlorocebus sabaeus | reverse complement strand
ACCATAGCCCTCTATCGGCTTCCAAATATCACTTTTCAAATTTCACAAAAACAATCTTAGTGAACGACTTCTTGAAGGGAAAGCTGTAACTCTGTGAAATGAACTAACAGAACACAAAGAAGTTTTCAGAAAGCTTCTTTTCGGTTTTCATCTTAGGATATTTCCATTTTCCCCATAGCCCGGCATGGGCTTCCAATATCACTTTGCAAATTCCACAAAAACAGCCTTAGCGTAAGGCTTCTTGAGGGGAAAGCTGTAATTCTGTGAGTTGAATTAACAGAACACAAAGTACTTTCTCATAAAGCTTCTTTTGCGATTTTATCTTAGGCTATTTCTTTTTTCACCACAGCCCTCTATCAGCTTCCAAATATCCCTTTGCAAATCCCACAAGAACAGTCTTCGTGAACGGCTTCCTGAGAAGAAAGCTGTAACTCTGTGCGATGAATTAGCAGAACACAAAGCAGTTTCTCAGAAATCTTCTTTCCAGTTTTTAACGGAACACATTTCCTTTTTCACCACAGCCCTCTATTGGCTTCCAAATATCACTTTGCAATTTCCACAAGAACAGTCTTTGCGGAGGGCTTCTGGAGGGGAAGGTTTTAACTCTGTGAGATGAATTAAGAGAACACCAAGCAGTTACTCAGAAATCTTCTTTCCAGTTTTTAACGGAGGATATTTCCTTTTTCACCATAGCCCTCTATGGGCTTCGAAATATAACTTTGCAAATTCCAGAAGAACAGTCTTAGGGAAAGGTTTCTGTAGGGGAAAGCTGTAACTCTGTGAGATGAAATAACAGAACACAAAGAAATTTCTAAGAAAACTTCTTTCCAGGTTTTAACAGAAGAAATTTTCTTTTTCACAATTGCCCTCTATGGGCTTCCTAATATCACTGTGCAAATACCACAAAAACAGTATTAGCGAAAGGCTTCTTGAGGGGAAAGCTGTAACTCGGTGAGGTGTATTAACAGAACACACGGCAGTTTCTCAGAAATATTCTTTCCAGTTTTTAACGGAAGATATTTCCTTTTTCACCATAGCCCTCCATGGGCTTCCAAATATCACTTTGCAAATTCCAATAGAACAGTCTTAGCCAACAGCTTCTTGAGGGGAAAGCTGTAACTCGGTGAGATGTATGAACAGAACACACAGCAGTATCTCTGAAAGCTTCTTTCCAATATTTATCGGAAGATATTTCCTTTTTCACCATAGCCCTCTATGGGTTTTCAAATATCACATTGCAAATTTCACAAGAACAGTTTTAGTGAACGGCCTCTTGAGGAGAAAGCTGAAACTCTGTGAGATGAACTAACAGAACACAAAGCTGTTTCTCAGAGAGCTTCTTTTCGGTTTTTAGCGGAAGATATTTCGTTTTTCACCATAGCCCTCTATGGGCTTCCAAATATCACTTTTCAAATTCCAGAAGAACAGTCTTAACGAAGGGCTTCTGGAGGGGAAAGTTGTAACTGTGTGAGATAAATTAACAGAACAAAAAGCAGTTTCTCAGAAAGCTTCTTTCCAGTTTTTAACTGAAGAAATTTCCTTTTTCACCATAGCGCTCTATGGGCTTCCAAATATCACTTTGCAAATCGCACAAGAACAGTCTTAGCGAAAGGCTTCTTGAGGGGAAAGCTGTAAATCTGGGAGATGAATTAACAGAACACAAAGCAATTTCTCAGAAAGCTTCCTTTCAGTTTTTACGTTAGGTAATTTCCTTTTTCACCATAGCCCTCTATTGGCTTCCAAATATCACTTTGCAAAATCCACAAGAAGAGTCTTTGCGGAGACCTTCTGGAGGTGAAAGTTGTATCTCTGTGAGATGAATTAACAGAACACAAAGCAGTTTCTCAGAAATCTTCTTACCAGTTTTTAACGGAAGATATTTCCATTTTCACCTTAGCCCTCTATTTGCTTCCAAATATCACTTTCCATATTCCACAAGAACAGTCTTAGCGAAAGGCTTCTTGAGGTGAAAGCTGTAACTCTGTCAGATGAATTCACAGAACACAAAGCAGTTTCTCAGAAAGCTTCTTTCCAGTTTTTAAATGAAGAAATTTCCTTTTTCCGCATAGCCCTCTAGGGTCTTCCAAATACCACTTTGCAAATCCCACAAGAACCCTTTTAGCGAACGGCTTCTTGAGGGGAAAGCTCTAACTGTGTGAGATGAATTAACAGAACAGACAGCAGTTTCTCAGCATGCTTCTATCCACAGTTTAACTGAAGATATTTCCTTTTTCACCATAGCCCTCTTTGGGCTTCGAAATATCACTTTGCAAATCCCACAAGAGCAGTCTTAGCAAAAGGCTTCTTGAGGGGAAAGCTGTAACTCGGTGAGGTGTATTAACAGAACACATGGTAGTCTCTCAGAAAGCTTCTTTCCAGTTTTTAACGGAAGACATTGCCTTTTTCACCATAGCCTCCTATGGGTTTCCAAATATCACTTTGCAGATTTCACAAGAGCAGTCTTAGTGAACGACTTCTTTAGGGGAAAGCTCTAACTCTGTGAGATGAATTAAGAGAACCCAAAGCCGTTTCTCAGAAAGCTTCTTTTCAATTTTTATCTTAGGATATTTCCTTTTTCACCATAGCCATCTATGGGCTTCCAAATATCACATTGCAAATTCCACAAGAAGAGTCTTAGTGAAAGGCTTCTTGAGGGGAAAGCTGTAACTCGGTGAGATGTATTACACCACCACACGGCAGTTTCTCAGAAAGCTTCTTTCCAGTTTTTAACTGAAGTTATTTCCTTTTTCACCATCGCCCTCTATGGGCTTCCAAGTATCACTTTGCAATACTCTGGTTTCTCTTCAGATCGTATAAATCTTTCGCCTTTTACCAAATATCACTTTGCAAATTCCACAAGAACAGTCCTAGGGAAAGGGTTCTGGAGGGGAAAGATGAAACTCTGTAAGGCAAATCAACAGAACACAAAGCAGTTTCTCATACAGCTTATTTCCAGTTTTTAACTGAAGATATTTCCTTTTTCACCATAGCCCTCTATGGGCTTCCAAATATCACAGTGCAAATCCCACAAGAACAGTCTTAGCGAAAGGCTTCTTGAGGGTAAAGCTGTAATCGGTGAGGTGTATTAACAGAACACACTGCAGTTTCTCAGAAAGCTTCTTTCCAGTTTTTATCGGAAGATATTTCCTTTCTCACCATAGCCCTCTATGGGCTTCCAAATATCACTTTGCAAGTTCCACTAGAACAACCTTAGCGAACGGCTTCTTGAGGGAAAAGCTGTAACACGGTGGATGTATTAACAGAACACATGGCAGTTCCTCTGAAAACTTCTTTCCCGTTTTTAACGGAAGATATTTCCCTTTTCACCGTAGCACTCTATGGGTTTGCAAATATCAATTTGCAAATTTCACAAGAATAGTCTTACTGGGGCACCTTGAGGGCAAAACTGAAACTCTGTGAGATCAACTAACAGAACACAAAGCAGTTTCGCAGAAAGCTTCCTTTCGAATTTATCTTAGGATATTTCCATTTTCACCGTAGCCCTCTATGGGCTTCCAAATATCACTTTGCAAATTCCACAAGAACAGTCTTATCGAAAGGCTTCATGAGGGGAAAGCTGTAACACTTTGAGATGAATTAACAGAACGCAAAGCAGTTTCTCAGAAAGCTTCTTTTCAGTTTTTAACGGAAGATATTTCCCTTTACACCATAGCCCTCTATGGGCTTACAAATATCACTTTGCAAATTCCACAACAACAGCCGTAGTGAAAGCCTTCTTGAGTGGAAAGCTGTAACTCTGTGAGATGAATTAACAGAACAAAAAGCAGGTTCTCAGAAAGTTTCTTTTCAATTTTTAACTGAAGATATTTCCTTTTTCACCGTAGCCCTCTGTAAGCTTTCAAATATCACTTTGAAATCCCACAAGAACAGTCTTAGCCGAAGGCTTCTGTAGGGGAAAGGTGTAACTCGGTGAGGTGTATTAACAGAACACACGACATTTTCTCAGAAAGCTCCTTTACTGTTTTTAACGGAAGATTTTTTTTTTTTCACCACAGCCCCCTACGGGATTCCAAATATCACTTTGCAAATTCCACAAGAACAGTCTTAGCGAAAGGCTTCTGCAGTGGGAAGCTATAACTCGGTGAGATGTATTAACAGAACACACGGCAGTTTCTCAGAAAGCTTCTTTCCAATTTTTTAACGTAAGATATTTCCTTTTTCACCATAGCCCTCTATGGGTTTCCAAATATCAATTTGCAAATTTCACAAGGATAGTCTTAGTGGTGCGTCTTGAGTGGAAAGCTGAAACTCTGTGAGATGAATTAACAGAACGCAAAGAACTCTATCAGAAAGCTTCTTTTCGGTTGTTAACTGAAGATATTTCCTTTTTCACTATAGCCCTCTATGGGATTCCAAATTTCATTTTTCAAATTCTACAAGAACAGTCTTAGTGAACGGCTTCTTGAGGGGAAAGATGAAACTCTGTGAGATGAATTAACAGAACACAAAGCAGTTTCTCAGAAAGCTTCTTTTCAGTTTTTATCTTAGGATATTTCCTTTTTCACCACAGCCCTCTACGGGTTCCAAATATCACTTTGCAAATTCCACAGGAACAGTCTTAGCGAAAGGCTTCTAGAGGGGAAAGCTGTAACACTGTGAGATGAATTAACAGAACACAAAGCAGTCTCTAAGAAATCTTCTTTCCAGTTTTTAACAGAAGATATTTCCTTTTACGCTATAGCCCTCTAAGGGCTTCCATACATCACTTTGCAAATTCCACAAGAACAGTCTTAGCGAAAGTCTTCCTGAGGTGAAAGCTGTAACTCTGTGAGATGAATTAACAGAACCCAAAGCAGTTTCTAAGAAAGCCTCTTTCCAGTTTTAAACTGAAGATAGTTTTTCACGATAGCCCTCTATGGGTTTCCAAATATCAATTTGCAAATTTCAAGAAAATAGTCTTAGTGAACGGCTTCTTGAGGGGAAAGCTGAAATTCTGTGAGATAAACTAACAGAACACAAAGCAGTTTCTCAGAAAGCTTCTTTTCAGTTTTTATCTTAGAATATTTCCTTTTTCACCATAGCCCTCTATGGGCTTCCAAATGTCACTTTGAAAATGTCACAAGAGCAGTCTTAGGGAATGGCTTCTTGAGGTGAATGCTGTAACTCTGTGAGATGAATTAACAGAAAACAAAGCAGTTTCTCAGAAAGCTTCTTTACAGTTTTTAACGGAAGATTTTTCCTTTTTCACCATAGCCTTCTATGGGCTTCCAAATATCAATTTGTGAATTCCATAAGACGAGTTTTAATGAAAGGTTTCTGGAGGGAAAAGCTGTATCTCTGTGAGATGAATTAACAGAACACAAAACAGATTCTCAGAAACCATCTTTCCAGTTTTTATCTTAGGATATTTCCTTTTTCACCATAGCCCTCTAAGGGCTTCCAAATATCACTTTGCAAATTTCACAAGAACAGTCTTAGCAAAAGGCTTCTTGAGGGGAAAGCTGTAACACTCTGAGATGAAATAAAAGAACACAAAGCAGTTTCTCGGAAAGATTCTTTCCAGTATTTCACGGAAGACATTTCCTTTCTCACCATAGTCCTCTATGGGCTTCCAAATATCACTTTGAATATTCCACAAGAACAGTCTTAGCGAAAGTCTTCTTGAGGGTTAAGCTGTAACTCTGTGTGTTGAATTAACAGAACACAAAGCAGTTTCTCAGAAAGCTTCTTTCCAGTTTTTCACGGAAGATATGTCCTTTTTCACCAAAGACCTTCACGGGCTTCCAAATATCACTTTGCAAATCCCACAAGAACAGCCTTAGCGAAAGGCTTCTTTTGGGAAAAGCTGTAACTCGGTGACATGTAAGAACAGAACACACGGCAGTTTCTCAGAAACCTTCTTTCCATTTTTTAAGGGAAGATATTTCCTTTTTCACCATAGCCCTCTATGATATTCCAAATATCACTTTGTAGATTTCACAAGAACACTCTTATTGAACGACTTCTTGAGGGGAAAGCTTTAACTCTATGAGATGAAATAACAGAACACAAAGCAGTTTCTCAGAAAGTTTCTTTTCGGTTTTTATCTTAGGAAATTTCCATTTCCAACATAGCCCTCTATGGGCTTCCAAATATCACTTTGCATAATCCACAGGATCAGTGTTATCGAAAGGCTTCTGGAGAGGAAACCTGTAAGTCTGTGAGATGTATTAACAGAACACAAAGCAGTTTCTCAGAAATCTTCTTTCCAGTTTTTAACGGAAGATATTTCCTTTTTCACCATAGCCTTCTATGGGCTTCCAAATATCACTTTGCAAATTACACAAGAACAGTCGTAGTGAAAGTCTCCTTGATGGGAAAGTTGTAACTCAGTGAGATGAATTAACAGAACACAAACCGTTTCTCAGAAAGCTTCTTTCCAGTTTTCAACTGAGGATATTTCCTTTTTCACCAGAGCCCTCTATGGGCTTCCAAATATCACCTTGCAAATTCCACAAGAACAGTCTTAGCGATTCGCTTCTAGAGGGAAAAGCTGTAACTCTCTGAGATGAATTAACAGAACACAAAGCAGTTTCTCAGAAAGATTCTTTCCAGTTTTTAACAGAAGATATTTCCTTTTTCACCATAGCCGTCTATTGGCTTCAAAATATCACTTTGCCAATTTCACAAGAACAGTCTTAGCGATAGGTTTCTTGAGGGGAAAGCTATAACTCGGTGAGATATATTAACAGAACACACGGCAGTTTCTCAAAATGCTTCTTTCCAGTATTTAACAGAAGATATCTCCTTTTTCACCGTAGCCCTCTATGGGCTTCCAAATATCACTTTTCAAATTTCACAATAACAGTCTTAGTGAACGACTTCTTGAAGGGAAAGCTTTAATTCTGTGAGATGAACTAACAGAACACAAAGCAGATTATAAGAAAGCATCCTTTTCAGTTTTTATCTTAGGATATTTCCTTTTTCACCATAGCCCTCTATGGGCTTCCAAATATCACTTTGCAAATTCCACAAGAACAGTTTTAGCGAAAGGCCTCTTAACGGAAAAGTTGTAACTCGATGAGATGAATTAACAGAACACAAAGCAGTTTATCAGAAAGCTTCTTTTCGGTTTTTATCTTAGGATATTTCCTTTTTCACCGTAGCCCTCTATGGGCTTCCAAAGATCACTTTGCAAATTCCAAAAGAACAATCTTAGCGAAAGGCTTCTTGAAGGAAAGCTGTAACTCTCTGAAATGAATTAACAGAACACAAAGCAGTTTCTCAGAAATCTTCTTTCCAGTTTTTAATGGAAGATATTTCCTTTTTCACCACAGCATTCCATGGGCTTCCAAATATCACTTTGAAAATTTCACAAGAACAGTCTTAGCAAAAGGCTTCTGGAGGGAAAGCTGTAACTCTGTGAGATGAATTAACAGAACAAAAAACAGTTTCTCAAAAATCTTCTTTCCAGTTTTAAACGGAAGATATTTCCTTTTTCACCATAGCCCTCTATGGGCTTCCAAATATCACTTTGCAAATTCCACAAGAGCAGTCTTAGCGAAAGACTTCTTGAGGCGAAAGTAGTAACTCTGTGAAATGAATTATCAGAACACAAAGGAGTTTCTCAGAAAGCTTCTTTCTAGATTTTAACTGAAGATATTTCCTTTTTCACCATAGCCCTCTATGGGCTTCCAAATATCACATTGCAAATTTCCCAAGAACAGCCTTAGCGAAAGGCTTCTTGAGGGGAAAGCTGTAACTCATTGAGATATATTAACGTAACACACGGCAATTTCTCAGAATGCTTCTTTCCAGTTTATAACGGAAGATATTTACTTTTTCACCCGAGCCCTCTATGGGCTTCCAAACATCACTTTTCAAATTTCACAAGAAAAGTCTTAGCGAAAGGCTTCTTGAGGGGAAAGCCGTAACTCTGTGAGTTGAATTAACAGAACACAAAGCAGTTTCTCAGAATGCTTCTTTCCAGTTTTTATCTTAGAATATTTCCTTTTTCTCCATAGCCCTCTATGGGCTTCCAAATATCACTTTGCAAATTCCACAAGAAGAGTCTTAGTCAAAAGTTTCTTGAAGGGAAGCTGTAACTCTCTGAGATGAATTAATAGAACACAAAGCAGTTTCTCAGAAAACTTCCTTCCAGTTTTTAACCGAAGATATTTCCTTTTTCACCGTAGCCCTCTATGGACTTCCAAACATGACTTTGAATATCCCACAAGAACATTCTTAGCGAAGGCTTCTGGATTGGAAAGCTGTAACTCGGTCAGATGTATAATTAACAGAACACACGGCAGTTTTTCAGAAAGCTTCTTTTCAGTTTTTAACTGAAGATATTTCCTTTTTCAACATAGCCCTCTATGGGCTTCCAAATATCAATGTGCAAATTCCACAAGAAGAGTCTAAGCGAAAGGCTTCTAGAGGAGGAAGCTGTAACTCTTCGAAATGAATTAACAGAACACAAACCAATTTCTCAGAAAGCTTCTTTCAAGTTTTTATCTCTAGATATTTCTTTTTTCACCATATCACACTTTGGGCTTCCAAATATCACTTTGTTAATCCCACAAGAACAGTCTTAGCGAAAGGCTTTTTGAGGGAAAAGCTGTAACTCTGTGAAATGAATTAACAGAACACAAAGCAGTTTCTCAGAAAGCTTCTTTAAAGTTTTTAACGGAAGATATTTCCTTTGTCACCATAGTCCTCTATGGGCTTCCAAAAATCACTTTGCAATTTCCACAAGAACAGTCTTAGCGAAAGGCTTCTGGAGGGATAAGCTGTAACTCTGTGAGATGAATTAACAGAACACAAAGCAGTTTCACACAAAGCTTCTTTTTAGATTATATCTTAGGATATTTCCTTTTTCACCATAGCCCTCAATGGGCTTCCAAATATCACTTTACAAATTCCACAAAAACAGTCTTATCGAAAGACTTCTTGAGAAAAAAGCTGTAACTCTGTGAGATGAATTAACAGAACTCAAAGCAGTTTCTCAGAAATCTTCTTTCCAGTTTTTAACAGAATATATTTTCTTTTTCACCATAACCCTCTATGGGATTGCGAATATCACTTTGCAAATTCCACAAGAACAATCTTAGTGAAAGGCTTCTTGAGGGGAAAGCTGTGACTGTGTGAGATGAATTAACAGAACACAATGCAGTTTCTCGGAAATCTTCTTTCCAGTTTTTAACGGAAGATAATTCCTTTTTCACCATAGCCCTCTACGGGCTTCCAAATATCACTTTGCAAATTTCACAAGAACAGTCTTAGTGAACGGCTTCTTGAGTGGAAAGCTGTAACTCTGTGAGATGAAATAACAGAATGAAAAGCAGTTTCTCAGAAAGCTTCTTTTCTTTTTTTAACTTAGGCTATTTCCATTTTCACCATTGCCCTCTAGGGGCTTCCAAATATCACTTTGCAAATCCCACAAGAAGAGTCTTACCGAAAGGCTTCTTGAGGTGAAAGCTGTAACTCAGTGAGATATATTAACAGAACAAACGGCAGTTTCCCACAATGCTTCTTTCCAGTTTTTACCCGAAGTTATTTCCTTTTTCACCATAGCCCTCTATGGGCTTCCAAATATCACTTTACAAATTCCACAAGAAAGGTCCTATTGAAGGGCTTCTTGAGGGGAAAGCTGTAACTCTGTGAAATGAATTAACAGAACACAAAGCAATTTCTCAGAAAGCTTCTTTTCAGTTTCTTTCTAAGGATATAACCTCTTTCATCATAGTCCTCTATGGGCTTCCAAATATCACTTTGCAATTTCCACAGGAACAGTCTTAGTTAAAGACTTCTTGAGGTGAAAGCTTTAACTCGGGGAGATGTATTAACAAAACACACGGCAGGTTCTCAAAAAACTTCTTTCCAGTTTTTAACGGAAGATATTTCCTTTTTCATCATAGCCCTCTATGGGTTTTGAAATATCACTTTGCAAATTTCACAAGAATAGTGTTAGTGAACGGCTTCTTGAGGGGAAAGCTGAAACTCTGTGAGATGAACTAACAGAACAGAAAGCAGTTTCTCAGAGAGCTTCTTTTCAGGTTTTTTCTTAGGATATTTCCTTTTTCACCATAGCCCTCTATAGGCTTCCAATATCACTTTGCAAATTCCACAAAAACAGTCTTATCGAAAGGCTTCTTGAGGGAAAAGCTGTAACCCTGTGAGATGAATTATCAGAACTCAAAGCAGTTTCTCAGAAAGATTCTCTTCAGTTTTTATCTTAGGATATTTCCTTTTTCACCGTAGCCCATTATGGCCTTCCAAATATCACTTTGCAAATTCCACAAGAACACTGTTAGCGAAAGGCTTCTAGAGGGGAAAGCTGTAACTCTGTTAGATGAATTAACAGACTACAAAGAAGTTTCTCAGAAATCTTCTTTCCAGTTTTTAACGGAAGATATTTCCTTTTTCACCATAGCCTTCTAAGTGCCTCCAAATATCACCTTGCAAATTCCACAAGAACAGTCTTAGCGAAAGGCTTCTTGAGGGGAAAGCTGTGACTCTGTGAGATGAATTAACAGAACACTATGCAGTTTCTCAGAAATCTTCTTTCCAGTTTTTAATGGAAGATATTCCTTTTTCACCATAGCTGTCTACGGGCTTCCAAATATCACTTTTTAAAAATTTCACAAGAACAGTCTTAGTGAACTGCTTCTAGAGTGGAAAGCTGTAACTCTGTGAGATGAGCTAAGAGAAAAAAAAGCGGTTTCTCATAAAGCTTCTTTTCTTTTTTTATCTTAGGATATTTCCATTTTCACCATTGCCCTCTAAGGGCTTCCAAATATCACTTTGCAATTTCCACAACAACAGCCTTAACGAAAGGCTTCTTTAGAGGAAAGCTCAAACTCAGTGAGTTAAATTAACAGAATACAAAGCAGTTTCTCAGAAACCTTTTTTTCAGTTTTTAACTGAAGATATTTCCTTTTTCATCAAAGCCCTCTATGGGCTTCCAAATATCACTTTGCAAATCCCACAAGAACAGTCTTAGCGAAAGGCTTTTTGGGGGAAAGCTGTAACTCGGTGAGATGTATTAACACAACACACGGCAGTTTCTCAGAATTCTTTCCAGTTTTTAACGCAAGATATTTAATTTTTCACCATAGCCCTCTACGGGCTTCCAAATAATTCTTAGCAAATTACACAAGAAAAGCCTTAGTGAACAACTTCTTGAGTTGAAAGCTGTAAATCTGTGAGATGAACTAACAGAATACAAAGCAGTTTCACAGAAAGCTACTTTTTTTTTTTTTTTTATCTTATGATATTTCCATTTTCACCATAGCCCTCTATGGGCTTCCAAATATCACTTTGCAAATTACACAAGAACAGTCTCAGCGAAAGGCTTCTTGAGGGGAAAGCTGTAACTCTGTGAGATGAATTAACAGAACACAAAGGAATTTCTCAGAAATCTTCTTTCCAGTTTTTAACGGAAGATATTCCTTTTTCACCATAGCCCTCTAAGGGCTTCCAAATATCACTTTGGAAGTTCCACAAGAACAGTCTTAGCGACAGGCTCTTGAGGGGAAAGCTGTAAGTCTGTGAGTTGAATTAAGAGAACACAAGGTAGTTTCTCAGAAAGCTTCTTTCCAGTTTTTAACTGAAGATATTTCCTTTTTCATCATAGCCCTCTAAGGGCTTCCAATATCACCTTGCAAGTTTCACAAGCACAGTCTTAGCGAAAGGCTTCTGGAGGGGAAAGCTCTAATTCGGTGAGATGTATTAACAGAAAACACACCAGTTTCTCAGAAAGCTTATTTCCCCTTTTTAACGGGAGATATTTCCTTTTTCACAATAGCCCTCTATGAGTTTCCAAATATGAATTTGAAAATTGCACAAGAATAGTCTTAGTGAACGGCTCCTTGAGGGGAAAGCTCAAACTCTGTGAGATGAACTAACAGAACACAAAGCAGTTTCTCACAAAGCTTCTTTTCGGTTTTTAATGGAAGATATTCCCTTTTTCACCATAGCCTTCTATGGGCTCCTAAATTTCACTTTGCAAATTCCACAAGAACAGTCTTAGCGAAAGGCTTCTGCAGGGACAAGCTGTAACTCTGTGAGATGAATTAACATACACAAAACAGCTCTCAGAAAGCTTCTGTTCAGTTTTTATCTTAGGATATTTCCTTTTTCCCAATAGCCTTCTAAGGGCTCCAAATATAACTTTACAAATTACACAAGAACAGTCTTAGCGAATGGCTTCTTGAAGGGAAAGCTGTAACTCTGTGAGTTGAATTAAGAGAACACAAAGTAGTTTCTCAGAAAGCTTCTTTCCAGTTTTTAACTAAAGATATTTCCTTTTTCAGCATAGCCCTCTATGGGATTCCAATATCACTTTGCAAATTTCACAAGAACAGTCTTAGTGAACGGCTTCTTGAGGGTAAAGTTGTAACTCTGTGAGATGAACTAACAGAACACAAGGCAGTTTCTCAGAAAGCTTCTTTTCGATTTTTATCTTAGGATATTTCCATTTTCACCATAGCCATCTATGGGCTTCCAAATATCACCTTGCAAACACCACAAAAACAGACTTAGCGACAGGCCTCTTGAGGGGAAAGCTGTAACTCTGTGAATTGAATTAGCAGAAAATAAAGAATTTTCTCAGAAAACTTCTTTTCAGTTATTATCTTAGGGTATTTCCTTTTTCACCATAGCCCACAATGGGCTTCCAAATATCACTTTGCAAATTCCACAAGAACAGTCTTAGCGAAAGACTTCTGGAGGGGAAAGCTGTAATTCTGTGAGATGAATTAACAGAACACAAAGCAGTTTCTCAGAAGTCTTCTTTCCAGTTTTTAACGGAAGATATTTCCTTTTCCACCGTAGCTCTCTCTGGGCTTCCAAATATCACTTTGCAAATTCCACAAGAACAGTCTTAGCGAAGGGCTTCTGTAGGGGAAAGCTGTAACTCTGTGAGACGACTTAACAGGACACAAAGCAGTTTCTCAGAAAGCTTCTTTCCAGTTTTTAACGGAAGATATTTCCTTTTTCACCATTGCCCTGTCTGGGCTTATAAATATCACTTTGCAACTTACACAAGAACAGTCTTCGCGAAAGGCTTCTTGAGAGTAAAGCTGTAACTCTGTGAATTGAATTAACAGAACCCAACGCAGTTTCTGAGAAAGCTTCTTTCCAGTTTTTAATGGAAGATATTTCCTTTTTCACAATAGCGATCTATGGGCTTATATATATCACTTTGCAAATTCCACAAGAACAGTCTTATCGAAAGGCTTCTTTAGTGGAAAACTGTAACTCTGTGAGATGAAGTAACAGAACACAATGCAGTTTCTCAGAAAGCTTCTTTCCAGTTTTTAACTGAAGGTATTTCCGTTTTCACCATAGCCCTCTATGGGCTTCCCAATATCACTGCAAATTGCACAAGAACAGTCTTAGCGAAAGGCTTCTTGAAGGCAAACCTGTAACTCTCTGAGATGAATTAACAGAACACAATGCAGTTTCTCTGAAAGCGTCTTTCCACGAATGGTTTCCTGAGGGGAAAGCTGTAACTCTGTGAGATGAATTAACAGAACACAAAGCAGTTTCTCACCAAAGATCACTTTGCAAATTCCCCAAGAACAGTCTTAGCGAAAGGCTTCCTGAAGGGAAACCTGTAACTCTGTAAGGTGAATTAAGAGAACACAAAGCAGTTTCTCTGAAAGCTTCTTTCCAGTTTTTAATGGAAGATATTTTGTTTTTCACCATTGCCCTCTATGGGCTTCGAAATATCACTTTGCAAATTCCGCAAGAACAGTCTTAGCGAAAGGCTTCCTGACGGGAAAGCTGTAACACTGTGAGATGAATTAACAGAACACAAAGCAGTTTCTCACCAAGCTTCTTTCCTGTTTTTAACTGAAGATATTTCCTTTTTCACCATAGCCCTCTATGGCCTTCCAAATACTACTTTGCAAATTCCACTAGAACAGTCTTATCAAACGGCTTCTCCAGGGGAAAGGTATAACTCTGTGAGATGAATTAACAGAACACAAAGCAGTTTCTCAGAATGCTTCTTTCCAGTTTTCAACGGAAGATATTTCCTTTTTCAGCATAGCACTCTATGGGCTTCCAAATATCACTTTGCAAATTCCACAAGAAGAGTCTTAGTGAAAGGCTTCCTGAGGGGAAAGCTGTAACACTGTGAGATGAATTAACAGAACACAAAGCAGTTTCTCAAAAGCTTCTTCCCATTTTTTAACAGAGAATATTTCCTTTTTCACCATAGCTCTCTATGGCCTTCAAAATATCACTTTACAAATTCCACAAGAACAGTTGTAGAGTAAGGCTTCTTGAGGGGAAGAACACAAAGCAGTTTCTCAGAAAGCTTCTTTCCAGTTTTTAACTAAAGATATTTCGTTTTTCACCATAGCCCTCTATGGGCTTCCAAATATCACTTTGCGAATTCCACAAGAGCAGTCTTATCGAACGGTTTCCTGAGGGGAAAGCTGTAATTCTGTGACATGAATTACTGAACACAACGCAGTTTCTCAGAAAGCTTCTTTCACGAACGGTTTCCTGAGGGGAAAGCTGTAACTCTGTGAGATGAATTATCAGAACACAACGCAGTTTCTCAGAAAGCTTCTTTACAGATTTTAACTGAAGATATTTCCTTTTTCATCACATCCCTCTATGGGCTTCCAAATATCAGTTTGCAAATTCCACAAGAACAGTCTTAGCGAAAGGCTTCTTGAGGGAAAGCTGCAACTCTGTGAGATGAATTAACAGAACACAAAGCAGTTTCTCAGAAAGCTTTTTTCCAGTTTTTAACGGAATATATTTCCTTTTTCACCATAGCTCTCTAAGGGCTGCCAAATATCACTTTGCAAATTCCACAAGAACAGTCTTAGAGAAATTCTTCCTGAGGGGAAAGCTGTAACACTGTGAGATGAATTAGCCGAACAAAACGCAGTTTCTCAAAAAGGTTCTTTCCATTTTTTAACTGAAGATATTTCCTGTTTCACCATAGCTCTCTATGGGCTTCCAAATATCACTTTTCAATTTCCACAAGAACAGTCTTAGCGAAAGGTTTCTTGAGGGGAAAGCTGTAACACTCTGAGATGAATTAACAGAACACAAAGCAGTTTCTGAGAAAGCTTCTTTCCAGTTTTAAAAGGAAGATATTTCCTTTTTCACCAGAGTCCTCTATGGGCTTCCAAATATCACTTTGCAAATTCCACAAGGACAGTCTTAGTGAAAGGCTTCTTGTGGGAAAAGCTGTAACTCTGTGAGGTGAATTAACAGAAGACAACGCAGTTCCTCAGAAAGCTTCTTTGCAGTTTTTAACGAAATATATTTCCTTTTTCACCATAGCCCTCTATGGACTTCCAAATATCACTTTGCAAATTACACAAGAACAGTCCTTTCTAAAGCCTTCTTGAGGGCAAAGCTGTAACTTTGTGAGATGAATTAACAGACCACATCGCAGTGTCTCAGAAAGATTCTTTCCAGTTTTTAACTGAAGATATTTCCTTTTTCACCATAGCTCTCTATGGGCTTCCAAATGTCACTTTGCAAATGCCACAAGAACAGTCTTAGCGAAAGGTTTCTTGAACGGAAAGCTGTAACACTGTGAGATGAATTAACAGAACACAAAGCAGATTCTCAGAAAGCTTCTTTCCAGTTTTAAAAGGAAGATACTTCCTTTTTCACCAGAGCCCTCTTTGGGCTTGCAAATATCACTTTGAAATTCCACAAGCACAGTCTTAGCATAAGGCTTCTTGAGGTGAAATCTGTAACTCTGTTAGATGAATTATCAGAACACAACGCAGTTTCTCAGAAAGCTTCTTTCCAGTTTTGAACTGAAGATATTTCCTTTTTCACCATAGCCCTCTATGGGCTTCCAAATATCACTTTGCAAATTCCACAAGAACAGTCTTAGCGAAAGGTTTCTTGAGGGGAAAGCTGTAACTCTGTGAGATGAATAAACAGAACACAAAGCAGTTTCTCAGAAAGTTTCTTTTCAGTTTTTAACTGAAGATATTTCCTTTTTCACCATAGCCCTCTGTGGGCTTCCTAATATTACTTTACAAATTCCACAAGAACAGTCAAAACCGTTCGAAACCGGTTTGAGCTGGTCTGGCCTTGTTTGAGCCAGTCAAACCCGGTTTGTGGACCGGTTTTAGCCGGTCTGGCCCGGTCTGGTCCGGTTTGCTCCGGCTTCATCTGTTCTGGGACGGTCTGGTGCAGTTTCATCCGGTTTGATCCGGTCTGGTCCGGTTTTATCCTGTCTCATCCGGTCAAAACCAGTTTGAGCCAGTCCCTTCTGGTATGAACCGGTCAAAACCGGTTTGAGCCGGTTTGGTCTGGTTTGAGCCGGTCTGGTCTGGTTTGAGCCGGTCAAAATCTGATTGAGCCGGTTTGGCCCGGTTTAAGCAGGTCTGGAGTGGTTTGAGTTGGTCAAAACTGCTTTGAGCCAGTCCAAACCGGATTGAGCCAGTCAAAACCGGCTTGAACCGGTCTGCTCTGGTTTGAGACAGTCAAAACCGGTTTGAGCCGGTCTGGTCCGGTTTGAGCCGGTCTGGTCTGGTTTGAGACGGTCAAAACCGGTTTGAGACAGTCTGGTCTGCTTTGAGCAGGTCAAATCCGGTTTGTGGCCCAGGTTTTGGCGGTCTGTGCCGGTCGGATCCGGTTTGATCTGATTTTAGCCGTTCTGGGCCGGTCAGATTCGGTTTGATCCGGTCTCATCCGGTCAAAACCGGTTTTAGCCGGTCAAAACCGGTTTCAGCCGGTCTGGTGTGGTTTGAGCAGGTCAAAACCGGCTCAGGCCGGTCAAAACCGGTTTGAGCCGGTCTGGTCTGGTTTGAGCCAGTCAAAACCGGTTTGTGGCCTGCTTTTAGCCGGTCTGGCCCGGTCTGGTACCGTTTGCTCCGGCTTCAGCTGTTCTGGGCCGGTCTGGTGCGGTTTCATGCGGTTTAAGCCGGTCTGGTCTGGTTTTATCCTGTCACATCTGGTCCAAAGCGGTTTGAGCCGGTCTCTTCTGGTGTGAGCGGTCAAAACCGGTTTGAGCCCTTCTGGTCTGGTTTGAGCCAGTCTGGTCTGGTTTAGCTGGTCAAAACCTGATTGAGCCGGTTTGGCCCGATTTTATCCTGTCTGGGCCCGTCTGGTTCGGATTGAGCCATTTAGAGCTGGTTTGTGCTGGTCTGGTCCGGTATGATCCGGTTTGAGAAGGTCTGGTCTGGTTTGATCTGGTCTAATCCGGTCAAAACCGGTTTGAGCCAGTCAGGTCTGCTTTGAGCTGGTCAAAACAGGTTCCACCCGGTCTGGTCTGGTTTGAGCCGGTCAATATAAGTTTGAGCCGGTTTGGCATGGTTTTAAGCGTTCTGGGCCGATCCGGTCCGGTTGGATCCGGTTTGAGCCGGTCTGGACTGGTTTGAGCTGGTCAAAACCGGTGTGAGGCGGTCTGGTCTGGTTTAAGCCGATCAAAATAGGTTAGAGCCGGTTTGGCCCGGTTTTAGGCGGTCTGGGTCGGTCTGGTCCGGTTTGATCCAGTTTTAACCGGTCTGGGCTTGTCTGTTCCGGTTTGATCCGGTCTCATCCGGTCAAAATCGGTTTCAGCCAGTCAAAACTGGTTTGAACCGGTCTGGTGTGTTTTGAGCCGGACAAAACGGGTTTGAGCCGGTCAAAACCGGTTTGAGCCGTTCTAAACCAGTTTAAGCTGGTCAAAACCGGATTGAACTGGTCTGGTCTGGTTTGAGCTGGTGAAAACCGATTTGAGCCAGTCTGGTCTGATTTGAGCCAGTCTGGTCTGGTTTTAGCCAGTCAAAGCCGGCTCAGGTCGGTGAAAACCGTTTTGAGCCGGTCTGGTCTGGTTTGAACCGGTCAAAACCAGTTTGTGGCACAGTTTGAGGCGGTCTGGGATGCTCTGGTCCGGTTTGATCCGATTTTAGCCGGTCTGGGATGGTCTGATTCATTTTGATCTGGTCTCATCCGGTCAAAACCGGTTTTAGCCGGTCAAAACCGATTTCAGCCGGTCTGGTGTGGTTTGAGCAGGTCAAAACCGGTTTGATCCTGTCTGGTCAGGTACGATCCGGTTTGAGAAGGTCTGGTCCAGTTTCATCCGGTCTAATCCGGTCAAAACCGGTTTGACCCGGTCAAGTCTGGTTTGAGCCGTTGAAACCAGGTTCGAGCCGGTCTGGTCTGGTTTGAGCCAGTCAAAACCGGTTCGAGCAGGTCAAAACTGGTTTGAGCCGGTTTGGTCTGGTTGAAGCCAGTCAAAACCGATTCTTGCCTGTCTAAGTCAGTCTGTTCCGGTTTGTTCCAGTCTAATCAGATCAAAACCGGTTTGAGCCATTGAAAACCGGCTTTAGCCGGTCTGGAGTGGTTTGAGCCGGTCAAAACCGATTTTAGCTGGTCAAATCCGGATTGAGCCAGTCAAAACCGGTTTGAACCGGTCTGGTGTGGTTTGAGCCGGTCAAAACCGGTTTGAGCTTGTCTGGCCCGGTTTTAGCCGGTCTGTGCCTGTCTCGTCTGGTTTGATCCGTTTTCAACCAGTCTGGGTTTGTCTGGTCCGCTTTTATCCAGTGTGAACCAGTCTGGTCCGGTTTGATTCGTGTCATCCGGTCAAAACCAGTTTGAGCGGGTCTGGTCTGGTTTGAACTGGTCTGGTCTGGTTTGAACCAGTCAACACCGGTTTGAGCTGGTCTGGTCTGGTTTGAGCCGGTAAAAACCGGTTTGTGGCCCAGTTTTAGGCGGTCTGGGACACTCTGCTCCGGTTTGATCTGATTTTACCCGGTCTGGGCCGGTCTGATTCGGTTTGATCCAGTCTCATGCGGTCAAAAAGGGTTTTAGCTGGTCAAAACCGGTTTCAGCCGTTCTGGTGTAGTTTGTGCAGGTCAAAACCGGTTTGAGCCGATCTGGTCTGGTTTGAGCCAGTCTGTTCTGGTTTGAGCGGGTCAAAATCGGTTCGAGCCGTTCAAAACCGATTTGAGCCGGTTTGGTCTGGTTGAAGCCAGTCAAAACCGATTCGAGACTGTCTGAGCCGGTCTGGTCCAGTTTGATCCAGTCTATATCAGGTCAAAACCGGTTTGAGCCTGTGAAAACGTTTTTAGCCGGTCTGGAGTGGTTGGAGTCGGTCAAAACAGGTTTGAGCCGGTCAAAACCGGGTTGAACCAGTAAAAACCGGTTTGAACCGGTCTGGTCTGGTTTGAGCCAGTCAAAACCGGTTTGAGCCGGTCTGGCCCGGTTTTAGACGGTCTGGGCCGGTCTGGTCCGGTTTGATCTGGTGTCATCCAGTCAAAATCGGTTTGAGCCGGTCTGGTCCGGTTTGAGCTGGTTTGGTCTGGTTTGAGCCGGTCAAAACTGGCTGAGGCCGGTCAAAAGCGGTTTGAGCCGTTCTGGTCTTGTTTGAGCCGGTCAAAACCGGTTTGTAGCCCGGTTTTAGCCGGTCTGGCCCGGTGTGGTCCGATTTGCTCTGGCTTCAGCTGTTCTGGGACGGTCTGGTGCAGTTTCATCCGGTTTCAGCTGGTTTGGTCCGGTTTTATCCTGTCTCATCCGGTCAAAACTGGTTTGAGCCAGTCTCTTCTGGTTTAAACTGGTCGAAACCGGTTTGAGCCGGTCTGGTCTGGTTTGAGCCGGTCAAAATCTGATTGAGCCGATTTGGCCCGGTTTTAGCCTGTCTGGGCTGGTCTGGTTCAGTTTGAGCTGGTTTGAGCCGGTTTGTGCTAGTCTGCTCCGGTGTGATCCAGTTTGAGAACGTCTCATCCGGTGTGATCTGGTCTAATCCAGTCAAAACCGGTTTGAGCCGGTCAGGTCTGGTTTGAGCCGGGAAAAACACGTTCGACGCGTTCTGGTCTGGTTTTAGGTTTTAGCCGGTCAAAATAGGTTTGAGTCAGTTTGGCACGGTTTTAGGTGGTCTGGACCGGTCTGGTCCGAATTTCTCCGGTTTGAGCCGGTCTGGTCTGGTTTGAACAGGTCTGGTCTGGTTTGAGCCGGTCACAGCCGGTTCGAGCCGTTCAAAACCGGTTTGAGCCGGTTTGGTCTGGTTGAAGCCAGTCAAAGCCGATTCGAGCCTGTCTGAGCTGGTCTGGTCTGGTTTGATCCGGTCTAATCAGGTCAAAACCGGTTTGAGCCGGTGAAAACCGGTTTTAGCCGGTCTGGAGTGGATTGTGCTGGTCAAAAGCAGTTTGAGCCAGTCAAAACAGGATTGAGCCAGTCAAAACTGGTTTGAACCGGTCTGGTCTGGTTTGAGCCAGTCAAAACCGGTTTGAGCCGGTCTGGTCTGCTTTGAGCTGGTCAAAACCGGTTTGTGACCCGGTTTTTGCAGGTCTGGGTCGGTCTGGTCTGGTTTGATCCGGTTTCAGCTGGTCTGGGGCGGTCGAGACTGGTTTGATACAGTCAAAACCGCTTTGAGCTGGTCAACACCGGTTTAAGCCTGTCTGGTCTGGTTTGAGCCATTCTGGTCTGGTTTGAGCCGGTCAAAATCGGCTCAGATCGGTCAAAACCGGTTTGAGCCAGTCTGGTCTGGTTTGAACCGGTGAAAACCAGTTTGTGGCACAGTTTTAGGCGGTCTGGGCCGGTCTGGGCCGGTTTGATCCCATTTTAGCCGGTCTGGGCCTGTCTGGTTCGGTTTGATCCGGTTTCAGCTGGTCTGGGCCTGTCTGGTCTGGTTTGATCCGGTGTGAGCTGGTCTGGTCCTGTTTGATCCGGTGTCATCTGGTCAAAACCGGTTTGAGCCGTTCTGGTCCGGTTTGAGCCGGTCTGGTCTGGTTTGAGCCGGCCAAAATCAGCTCAGGCTGGTTAAAACAGGTTTGAGCCAGTCTGGTCTGGTTTGAGCCAGTCAAAACCGGTTTTTGACCTGATTTTAGCTGGTCTGGACTGGTCTGTCCTGGTTTGATCCGGTTTCAGCTGGTCTGGGCCGGTCGAGTCTGTTTTGATCCGGTCTCATCAGGTCAAAACTGGTTTGAGCCAGTGAAAACAGGTTTTAGCCGGTCTGGAGTGGTTTGATCCGGTCAAAACCGGTTTGAGCTGGTCAAAACCGGATTGAGGCAGTCAAAAGCGGTTTGAACCGGTCTGGTCTGGCTTGAGCCGGTCAAAACCGGTTTGAGCCAGTCTGCCCCGGTTTTAGCCGGTCTGGGCCAGTCTGGTCTGGTATGATCCGGTTTCAGCCCATCTGGGCCTGTCTGGTCCGGTTTCATCCGGTGTGAGCCTGTCTGGTTTGGTTTGATCTGGTGTCACCCGTTCAAAACCGGTTTGAGCCGGTCTGGACCGGTTTGAGCTGGTCTGGTCTGGTTTGAGCTGGTCAAAACTGGCTCAGGCCGGTCAAAACCCATTTGAGCCAGTCTGGTCTGGTTTGAGCCGGTCAAAACCGGTTTGTGGTCCGGTGCTAGCCGGTCTGGCCCGGTCTGGTCCTGTTTGCTCCGGCTTCAGCTGTTCTGGGCCGGTCTGGTGCGGTTTCATCCGGTTTAAGCTGGTCTGCTCTGGTTTTATCCTGTCTCATCCGGTCAAAAGCGGTTTGAGCCGGTCTCTTCTGGTGTGAGTCGGTCAAAACCGGTTTGAGCCCGTCTGGTCTGGTTTGAGCCGGTCTGGTCTGGTTGGAGCTGGTCAAAACCTGATTGAGCCAGTTTGGCTCGGTTTTAGCCTGTCTGGTCAGGTCTGGTTCGGCTTGAGCCGGTTAGATCTGGTTTGTGCAGGTCTGGTCCGGTATGATCCGGTTTGAGAAGGTCTTGTCCGGTTTGATCCGGTCTAATCTGGTCAAAACCGGTTTGAGCCGGTCAGTTCTGGTTTGAGCCAGTCAAAACAGGTTCGACCCGGTCTGGTCTGGTTTGAGCCGATCAAAATAAGTTTGAGCTGGTTTGGCCCGGTTTTAGGCGGTCTGGGCCGGTCTGGTCCGGTTTGATATGGTTTTAGCGGATCTGGGCTCGTCTGGTCCGGTTTGATCCTGTCTCATCCGGTCAAAATCGATTTCAGCTGGTCAAAACCGGTTTTAGCCGGTCTGCTGTGGTATGAGCCGGTCAAAACCGGTTCGAGCCATTCAAAGCCGGTTTAAGCAGATCAAAACCGGATTGAACCGGTCTGGTCTGGTTTGAGCCACACAAAACCGATTTGAGCAGGTCTGGTCTGGTTTGAGCCGGTCTGGTCTGGTTTGAACCAGTCAAAACCAGCTCAGGTCGGTCTAAACTGGTTTGAGCCGGTCTGGTTCTTTTTGAGACGGTTTGAGCCGGTTTGTGCTGGTCTGGTCGGGTATGATCCTGTTTGAGAAGGTCTGGTCCGGTTTGATCCGGTCTAATCTGGTCACTACCAGTTTGAGCTGGTCAGGTCTGGTTTGAGCCGGTCAAAACAGGTTCGACCCGGTCTGGTCTGGTTGGAGCCGGTCAAAATAGGTTGGAGCCGGTTTGGCATGGTTTTAGACGGTCTGGGCCAGTCTGGACCAGTTTGATCCAGTTTGAGACGGTCCGGTCTGGTTGCAGCCAGTCAAAATAGGTTTGAGGCAGTCCGGTCTGGTTTGAACCGGTCTGGGCTGGTTTGAGCCGGTCAAAACAGGTTTGAGCCGGTGAAAACTGGTTTGAGCCGGTCTGGTCCAGTTTCAGCCTGTCTGGTCTGGTTTAAGCAGGTCAAAACTGTCTCAGGACGGTCAAAACCGGTTTGAGCCCGTCTGGTCTGGTTTAGCCAGTCAAAACCGGTTTGTGGCCCGGTTTTAGCCCGTCTGGGCTGGTCTGTTCTGGTTTCATGCGGTTTCAGCTGGTCTGGGCTGGTCGAGTCCGGTTTGATCCGGACAAAACCGCTTTGAGACAGTCAAAACTGGTTTGAGCCGGTCTGGTCTGGTTTAAACCGGTCAAAACGGGTTTGTGGCCCTGTTTTAGGCGGTCTGGGCCGGTCTGCTTCGGTTTGATCCGATTTTAGGCGGTGTGGGCCCATCTGATTCGCTTTGATCCGGTCTCATCAGGTCAAAATCGGTTTTAGACGATCAAAACGGGTTTCAGCCGGTTTGCTGTGGTTTGAGCAGGTTAAAACCGGTTTGAGCTGGTCAAAACCGGTTTGAGCCGGTCTGGTCTGGTTTGAGCCTGTCAAAACTGGCTCAGGACGGTCAAAACCGGTTTGAGCCGGTCTGGTCTGCTTTGAGCCAGTCAAAACCGGTTTGTGGCCTGGTTTTAGCCGGTGTGGCCTGGTCTTGTCCGGTTTCCTCCGGCTTCAGCTGTTCTGTGCCGATCTGGTGCGGTCATCTGGTTTCAGCCGGTCTGGTCCGGTTTTATCCTGTTTCATCAGGTCAAAACCGGTTTGAGCCAGTCTGGTCTGCTTTGAGCCAGTCAAAACTGGTTTGAGCCATTCTGGTCTGGTTTGAGCCGGTCAAAACCGGCTCAGGTTGGTCAAAACCAGTTTGAGCCGGTCTGGTCTGGTTTGAACCAGACAAAAACGGTTTGTGGCCCAGTTTTAGGCGGTCTGGGCCGGTCTGATTTGGTTTAATCCAGTCTAATCCGGTCAAAACCTGTTTTAGCCAGTCAAATCCGCTTTCAGACGGTCTGGTGTGGTTTGAGCAGATCAAAACCGGTTTGAGCCGGTCAAAACCGGTTTTAGCTGGTCTGGTCTGGTTTGAGCTTGTCTGGTCTGGTTTGAGCCAGTCAAAACCGGTTGGAGCCGGTCAAAACCGGGTTGAGCCGGTCTGATCTGGCTTGAGCCGGTCAAAACCGGTTTGTGGCCCGGTTTTAGCCGGTCTGGCCCGTTCTGGTCCCGTTTGCTCCGGCTTCAGCTGTTCTGGGCCAGTCTGGTGCGGTTTCATCCGGTTTAAGCCGGTCTGGTCTGGTTTTATCCTGTCTCATCCAGTCAAAACCGGTTTGAGCCGGTCTCTTTTGGTGTGAGCCGGTAAAAACCGGTTTGAGCCCGTCTGGTCTGGTTTGAGGCGGTCTGGTCTGGTTTGAGCCGGTCAAAACCTGATTGAGCCGGTTTGGCCCAGTTTTAGCCTGTCAGGGCCGTTCTGGTTCGGTTTGAGCCGGATAGAGCCGGTTTGTGCAGGTCTGGTCCGGTATGATCCGGTTTGAGGCAGTCTGGTCTGGTTTGAGCCGGTCAAAACCGGTTTGTGGTCCGGTTTTAGCCGGTCTGGCCCTGTCTGGTCCGGTTTGCTCTGGCTTCAGCTGTTCTGGGCCGGTCTGGTGTGGTTTGATCTGGTTTGAGCCAGTCTGGTCCGGTTTTATCCTGTCTCATCCAGTCAAAAACGGTTTGAGCCAGTCTCTTCTGGTTTAAGCCGGTCAAAACCGGTTTGAGCCAGTCTGGTCTTGTTTGAGCCGGTCTGGTCTGTTTTGAGCCGGTCAAAATCTGATTGAGCCGGTTTGGCCCGGTTTTAGCCTGTCTGGGCCGGTCTGGTTCGGTTTGAGCCGCTTGGAGCCGGTTTGTGCTGGTATGGTCCAGTATGAGACGGTTTGAGAAGGTCTGGTCCGGTTTGACCTCGTCTAATCTGGTCAAAACCGGTTTGAGCCGGTCAGGTCTGGTTTGAGCCCATCAAAACAAGTTCGACCCAGCCTGGTCTGGTTGGAGCTGGTCGAAATAGGTTTGAGCAGGTTTGGCATGGTTTTAGGCGGTCTGGGCTGGTATGGTCCAGTTTGCTCCAGTTTGAGCCGGTTTGGTCTGGTTTGAGCCAGTCAAAACCGGTTTGAGCCAGACTGGTCTGGTTTGAGCCGGTCTGGTCTGGTTTGAGACGGTCAAAACCAGTTTGAGCCGGTCTGTTCCGGTTTCAGCTGGTCTGATCTGGTTTGAGCCGGTCAAAACCGGGTTGTGGCCTGGTTTTAGCCGGTCTGGGCCGGTCTGGTCTGGTTCAATCCGGTTTCAGCTGGTCTGCGCCGGTCGAGTCCGGTTTCATCCGGTCAAAACCTCTTTGAGCTGGTCAAAACCGGTTTGAGCTGGTCTGGTCTGGTTTGAGCCGGTCTGGTCTGGTTTGAGCCGGTCAAAACCGGCTCAGGTCTGTCAAAACCGGTTTGAGCCAGTCTGGTCTGGTTTGAACCGGTCAAAACCAGTTTGTGGCCCAGTTTTATGCGGTCTAGGACGGTCTGGTCCCGTTTGATCCGGTTTTAGCCGGTCTGGGCCGGTCTGATTCGGTTTGATCCAGTCTCATCTGGTGAAAACTGGTTTTAGCCGGTGAAAACCTGTTTCAGCCCGTCTGCTGTGGTTTTAGCAGGTCAAAACCGGTTTGCGCAGGTCAAAACCGGTTTGAGCTGGTCTGGTATGGTTTGATCCGGTCAAAACCGGCTCAGGCCGGTCGAAACAGGTTTGAGCCGGTCTGGTCTGGTTTGAGCCGGTCAAAACCGTTTTGTGGCCCAGTTTTAGCCGGTCTGGGCCAATGTGGTCCGGTTTGCTCCAGCTTCAGCTGTTCTGGGCCGGTTTGGTGCGGTTTCATTCGAGTTTAGCCAGTATGGTCCGGTTTTATCCTGTCTCATCCGGTCAAAACCAGTTTGAGTCGGTCTGTTCTGGATTGAGCCAGTCAAAACCGGTTTGAGCCGGTCTGGTCCGGTTTGAGGCGGTCTGGTCTGGTTTGAGCCGGTCAAAACCGGCTCAGGTCGGTCAAAATTCGGTTTGAGCCGGTCTGGTTTGGATTGAGCCGGTCAAAACCGGTTTGTGCCGATTTGGCCCGGATTTAGCCGGTCTGGGCCAGTATTTTCCGGTTTGATGTGGTTTGAGCCGATCGGGTCCGGATTGATCCGGTCTCATCTGGTCAAAACAGGTTTGAGCCAGTCTGGTCTGGTATGAGCCGGTCTGGTTTGGTTTGAGCCGGTCAAAACCGGCTCAGGTCGGTCAAAACCGGTTTGTGCCGGTCTGGTCTGGTTTGAGCTGGTCAAAACCAGTTTGTGGCCCGGTTTTAGCCGGTCTGGCCCTGTCTGGTCTGGTTTGCTACAGCTTCAGCTGTTCTGGGACGGTCTGATGCGGTTTCATCTGATTTGAGCCGCTCTGGTCCGGTTTTATCCTGTCTCATCCGGTCAAAACCGGTTTGAGCCAGTCTGGTCTTGTTTGAGCCGGTCTGGTCTGGTTTGAGCCAGTCAAAACCTGATTGAGCCGGTTTCACCCGGTTTTAGCCTGTCTGGGCCGGTCTGGTTCGGTTTGAGCTGGTTTGTGCTGGTCTGGTCCGGTATGATACGGTTTGAGAAGGTCTGGTCCGGTTTGATCCAGTCTAATCTGGTCACAACCGGTTTGAGCCGGTCAGGTCTGGTTTGAGCCCGTCAAAACAGGTTCGACCCAGTCTGGTCTGGTTGGAGCTGGTCAAAATAGGTTTGAGCCGGTTTGGCATGGTTTTAGGTGGTCTGGGCCGGTCTGGTCCAGTTTGATCCGGTTTGAGCCGGTCTGGTCTGGTTAGAGCTGGTCAAAACCGGTTTGAGCCGGTCTGGTCAGCTTTGAGCCGGTCTGGTCTGGTTTGAGACGGTCAAAACCGGTTGGCGGTCCAGTGTTAGGTGGTCTAGGCCGGTCAGGTCCGGTTTGATCCGATTTTAGCCGGTCTGGGCCGGTCTCATTCACTTTGATCCGGTCGCATTCGGTCAAAACCGGTTTTAGCCAGTCAAAACTGGTTTCAGCCGGTCTGGTGTGGTTTGAGCAGGTCAAAACCGGTTTGAGACGGTCTGGTCTGGTTTGAGCCGTTCTGTTCCGGTTTGAGCCTGTCAAAACCGGTTTGAGCTGGTTTTGTCTGGTTGAAGCCAGTCAAAACCGATTCGAGCCTGTCTGAGCCGGTGTCGTCCGGTTTGATGCGGTCTAATCAGGTCAAAACCGGTTTGAGCTGGTGAAAACCGGTTTTAGAAGTTCTGGAGTGGTTTGAGGTGGTCAAAACCGGTTTGAGCTGGTCAAAACCGTATTGAGCCAGTCAAAACCGGTTTGAACCAGTCTGGTCTGGTTTGAGCCGGTCAAAACCAGTTTGAGCCGGTTTGGCCCAGTTGTAGCCTGTCTGGGCCAGTCTGGTTCGGTTTGAGCCTGTTTGAGCTTGTTTGTGCTGGTCTGGTCAGTTATGATCCGGTTTGAGAAGGTCTGGTCCGGTTTGATCCGGTCTAATCCAGTCAAAACCGGTTTGAGCCGGTCAGGTCTGGTTTGAACCGGTCAAAACAAGTTCGACCCGGTCTCGTCTGGTTTGAGCCGGTCGAAATAGGTTTGAGCCGGTTTGGCCTTGTTTTAGGTGGTTTGGGCCTCTCTGTTCCGGTTTGATCCGGTTTGGCCGGTCTGGTCTGGTTTGAGCCGGTCAAAACCGGTTTGAGCCGGTCTGGTCAGGTTTGAGACTGTCAAAATAGGTTTGAACCGGCTTGGCCTGGTTTTAGGCGGTCTGGGCAGGTCTGGTCCGGTTTGATCCAGTCTCATCCTGTCAAAATCGTTTTCAGCCTGTCTAAACCGGTTTAAGCCTGTCTGGTGTGGTTTGAGCCGGTCAAAACCGGTTTGAGCCGGTCAAAACCGGATTGAGCCTGTTTAGTCCGGTTGAAGCCAGTCAAAACCGATTACAGCCTGTCTGAGCTGGTATGGTCTGGTTTGATCCGGTCTAATCAGGTCAAAACCGGTTTGAGCCGGTCAAAACTGCTTTGAGCCGGTGTGGTCTGGTTTGAGCCGGTCAAAACCAGTTTGAGCCAGTCTGGCCCGGTTTTAGCCAGTCTGGGCCTGTCTGGTCCGGTTTGATCCGGTGTGAGCCAGTTTGGTCCGGTTTGATCCGGTGTCATCTGGTAAAAACCGGTTTGACCCGCTCTGGTCCGGTTTGAGCCGCTCTGGTCTAGTTTGAGGCATTCTAAACCGGCTGGGGGCGGTGAAAGCCGGTCTGAACTGGTCTGGTCTGGTTTTAGCCAGTCAAAACCACTTTGTGGCCCGATTTCAGCCTGCCTGGGCCGGTCTGGTCCTGTTTGATCCGGTTTCAGCTGGTCTGGGCCGCTCGAGTCTGGTTTCATCTGGTCAAAACCGCTTTGAGCCGGTCAAAACTGCTTTGAGCCGGTGTGGTCTGGTTTGAGCCGGTGAAAACCGGCTCAGGTCGGTCAAAACCGGTTTGAGTCGGTCTGGCCTGGTTTGAACCGGTCAAAACCGGTTTGTGGCCCAGTTTTAGGCACTCTGGCCCGTCGGGTACGGTTTGATCTGATTTTAGCCGGTCTGGGCCGGTCTGATTCTCTTTGATCCGGTCTCATCCGGTCAAACCCGGTTTTAGCCAGTCAAAACCGGTTTCAGCCGGTCTGGTGTGGTTTGAGCCGGTCAAAACCGGTTCGAGCTGTTCAAAACCGGTTTGTGCCTGTCAAAACCGTATTGTACCAGTCTCGTCTGGTTTGAACTGTTCTAATCAGGTCAAAACCGGTTTAAGCCGGTAAAAACCGGTTTTACCCATTCTGGAGTGGTTTGAGCCGGTCAAAACTGGTTTCAGCCGGTCAAAACCGGATTAAGGCAGTCAAAACCGGTTTGAACCGGTCTGGTCTGGTTCGAGCCGGTCAAAACCGGTTTGAGCCACTATGGTCTCATTTGCACCGGTCAAAACGGTTTGTGTCCCAGTTTTATGCGGTCTGGGACGGTCTGGTCCGGTTGGATCCTATTTTAGCTGGTCTTGGCCGCTCTGGTGCGTTATAATACAGTCTCATACGGTCAAAACTGATTTCAACCGGTCTGGTGTGGTTTGAGCAGTTCAAAACCGGTTTGACCTGGTCAAAACCGGATTGAGCTGGTCTGGTCTGGTTTGAGCCGGTCTGGTCTGGTTTGAGCTGGTCAAAACCGGTTTGAGCTGGTTTGGTCTGGTTGAAGGCAGTCAAAACCGATTCGAGCCTGTCTGAGCTGGTCTGGTCCGGTTTGAGCTGGTCTAATCAGGTCAAAACCGGTTTGGGCCGGTGATAACCGGTTTTTAGCCGGTCTGGAGTGGTTTTGAGCAGGTCAAAACCGGTTTGAGCCGGTCAAAACCGGTTTGTGGCCCGGTTTTACCCGGTCTGGCCCGGTCTGATCCGGTTTACTCTGGCTTCAGCTGTTCTGGTCCGTTCTGGAACGGTTTCATCTGGTTAGAGCCGGTCCGGTCCGGTTTTATCATGTCTCATCCGGTCAAAACCGCTTTGAGCCTGTCTGGTCGGGTTTGAGCCGGTGAAAACCGGTTTCAGCCGGTCTGGTCTGGTTAGATACGGTCTGGTCTGGTTTGAGCCGGTCAAAACCCGTTTGTGGCCCAGTGTTAGGCGGTCTGGGCCGGTCTGGTCCGGTTTGATCCGATTTTAGCCGGTCTGGGCCCCTTTGATTCTGTTTGATCCGGTCTCATCCGGTCAAAACCGATTTCAGCCGGTCTGGTGTGGTTTGAGCAGGTCAAAACCGGTTTGAGCTGGTCAAAACCGTTTCGAGCCGTTCAAAAACGGTTTGCACCGATCAAAACCGCATTGAACCGGTCTGGTCTGGTTTGAGCTGGTCTAATCAGGTCAAAACCGATTTAAGCCGGTAAAAAGCGGTTTTACCCAGTCTGGAGTGGTTTGAGCTGGTCAAAACCGGTTTCAGCCATTCAAAACCGGATTGAGGCACTCAAAACCGGTTTGAACAGGTCTGGTCTGGTTTGAGCCGGTCAAAACCGGCTCAGGTCGATCAAAAGCGGTTTGACCTTGTCTAATCAGGTCAAAACCGGTTTGGTCTGTTGAAAACCGGTTTTAGCCGGACTGGAGAGGTTTGAGTTGGTCAAAACCGGTTTCAGCCGGTCAAAACCGGATTAAGGCAGTCAAAACCGGTTTGAACCGGTCTGGTCTGGTTTGAGCTGGTCAAAACGGGCTCAGGTCGGTCAAAACCGGTTTGAGCCGGTCTGGTCTCGTTTGCATCAGTCAAAACCGGTTTGTGGCCCAGTTTTAAGCGGTCTGGGACGGTCTGGTCCGGTTGGATCCGATTTTAGCCAGTGTTGGCCGCTCTGCTTCGTTTTAATATGGTCTCATCCGGTCAAAACCGATTTCAGCCGGTCTGTTGTTGTTTGAGCAGGTCAAAACCGGTTTGACCCGGTCAAAACCGGTTTGAGCCGGTCTGGTCTGTTTTCAGCCGGTCAAAACCGGTTCGAGCCCATCAAAACCGGTTTCAGCCGGTTTGGTATGGTTGAAGTCAATCAAAACCGATTCGATCCTGTCTGAGCCCGTCTGGTTTGGTTTGATCCGGTCTAATCAGGTCAAAACCGGTTTGAGCCGGTGAAAACTGGTTTTAGTCGGGCTGGAGTGGTTTGAGCTGGTCAATACCGGTTTGAGCTGGTCAAAACCAGATTGAGCCAGTCAAAACCGATTTGAACCTGTCTGGTCTGGTTTGAGCCGGTCAAAACCAGTTTGAGCTGGTATGGCCCAGTTTTAGCTGGTTTGTGCCGCTCTGGTCTGGTTTGATCCGGTTTCAGCTGGTCTGGTCTTGTCTGGTCTGGTTTGATCCGGTGTGAGCCGGTGTGGTCCGGTTTGATCCGTTGTCATCCGATCAAAACCGGTTTGAGCCAGTCTGGTCCGGATTGAGCCGGTCTATGGTGGTTTGAGTCGGTCAAAACCGGTTTGAACCGGTCTGGTCTGGTTGGGGCCGGTCAAAACCGGCTCAGGTCAGTCAAAACCTGTTTGAGCGGGTCTGGTCTGGTTTGCACCGGTCAAAACTGGTTTGTGGTCCAGTTTTAGGCGGTCTGGGCCGGTCTGGTCCAGTTTGATCCGATTTTAGCCAGTCTGGGCCCGTCTGATTTGGTTTGATCTGGTCTCATCTGGTCAAAACTGGTTTTAGCCGGTCAAAAACGGTTTCAGCCGGTCTGGTGTGGTTTGAGCACGTCAAAACTGGTTTGAGGCGGTCAAAACCTGTTTGAGCCGGTCTGGTCTGGTTTGAGCCGGTCTGGTCTGGTTTGAGCTGGTCAAAACTGGTTCGAGCTGGTCAAAACCGGATTGACCCGGTTTGGTCTGGTTAAAGTCAGTCGAAAACAATTCGAGCCTATCTGAGCCAGTCTGGTCTGGTTTGACCCGGTCTAATCAGGTCAAAACTGGTTTGGGCCGTTGAAAACCGGTTTTAGCCGGTCTGGAGTGGTTTGAAATGGTAAAAACCGGTTTGAGCCGGTCAAAACCGGATTGAGGCAGTGAAAACCGGTTTCAACCTGTCTGGTCTGGTTTGAGCTGGTCAAAACCGGTTTGAGCCGGTCTGGCCCAGTTTTAGCCGGTCTGTGCCGCTCTCATCTGGTTTGATCTGGTTTAAGCCGGTCTGGGCCTGTCTGGGCCAGTTTGATCCGGTGTGAGCCAGTCTGGTCCGGTTTGATCTGTTGTCAACTGGTCAAAACCGCTTTGAGCCGCTCTGGTCCAGATTGAGCTGGTCTCGTCTGGTTTGAGCCAGTCTAAACCGTCTCAGGCCGGTCAAAAACGGTTTGAGCCGGTCTGGTCTGGTTTGATCCGGGCAAAACAGGTTTCTGGCCCGGTTTTAACAGGTCTGGGCCAGTCTGCTACGGTTTGATCCGGTTTCAGCTGGTCTGGGCCGGTCAAGTCCAGTTTGAAACGGTCAAAACAGCTTTGAGCTGATCAAAACCGGTTTGAGCCGGACTGGTCTGGTTTGAGCCGGTCTGCTCTGGTTTGAGCCGGTCAAAACCGATTCGAGCCGGTCAAAACCGCTTTGAGCCGGTCTGGTCTGGTGTGAAACGTTCAAAACCGGTTTGTGGCCCAGTTTTATTCAGTCTGGGCCGGTCTGGTCCCATGTGATCCGATTTTAACCTGTCTGGGCTGGTCTGATTCGGTTTGATCCGGTGTAATCCGGTCAAAACCGGTTTTAGCCGGTCAAAACCGGTTTCAGCCATTCTGGTGTGGTTTGAGCAGTTCAAAACCGGTTTGACCCAGTCAAAACAGGTTTGAGCCGGTCGTTTCTGGTTTGAGCCAGTCTGGTCTGGTTTGAGCCGGTCAAAACCGGTTCGAGCCAGTCAAAACTGGTTTGTGCTGGTTTGGTCTGGTTGAAGCCAGTCAAAACTGACTCAAGCCTGTCTGAGCCGGTCTGGTCTGGTTTGATCTGGTCTAATGAGGTCAAAACCGGTTTGAGCCAGTGAAAACCGGTTTTAGCCGGTCGGGAGTGGTTTGAGCCAGTCAAAACCGGATTGAGCCAGTCAAAACCGGTTTGAACCGGTCTAGTCTGGTTTGAGCCGGTCAAAACCGTTTTGCGCGGGTCTGGCCCGGTTTTAGCCGGTCTGATCCAGTCTGGTCCGGTATGATGTGGTTTCAGTCAGTCTGTGACAGTCTGGTCCGGTTTGATCCGGTGTGAGCCAGTTTGGTGTGGTTCGATCCGGTTTCATCCGGTCAAAACCGGTTTGAGCCCATCTGGTCCGGTTTGAGCCGGTCTGGTCTGGTTTGAGCTGGTCAAAACCGGCTCAGGCCTGTCAAAACCGTTTTGAGCCGGACTGGTGTGGTTTTAGCCAGTCAAAACCGATTTGTGGCCTGGTTTTAGCCATTCTGGGCTGGTCTGGTCCGGTTTGTTCCGGCTTCAGCACTTCTGGGCCGGTCTGGTGCGGTTTCATCCGGTTTGAGCCGGTCTGCTCCTGTTTTATCGTGTCTCATCCGGTCAAATCCGGTATGAGCCGGTCTGGTCTGGTTTGAGCCGATCTCCTCTGGTTTGAGCCGGTCAAAACCGGTTCGAGCCGGTCGAAACCAGTTTGAGCTGGTCTGGTCTGGTTTCATCCGTCCAAACCGCTTTGTGGCAAAGTTTTAGGCGGTCTGGGCCGTTCTGGTCCGGTTTGAACCGATTTTAGCCGGTCTGGGCCGGTCTGATTCGGTTTGAACCGGTCTCATCCGGTCAAAACCGGTTTTTAGCCGGTCGAAACCGGTTTCTGCCGGTCTGGTGAGGTTTGAGCAGGTCAAAACCGGTTTGACCCGGTCAAAACAGGTTTGAGCCGGTCTGGTCTGGTTTGAGCCGGTCAAAACCGGTTCGAGCCGGTCAAAACCGCTTTGAGCCGGTCAAAACCGGTTTGAGCCAGTCTGGTATGGTTTGACATGGTGAAAACCGGCTCAGGTCGGTCAAAAACGGTTTGAGCCACTCTGACCTGGTTTGAACCGGTCAAAACCGGTTTGTGGCCCAGTTTTAGGCAGTCTGTGCCGGTCGGGTAGAGTTTGATCTGATTTTAGCCTATCTGGGTCGGTCTGATTCGGTTTGATCTGGTCTCATCCAGTCAAACCCGGTTTTAGCCGGTCAAAACAGGTTTGAGCCAGTCTGGTCTGGTTTGAGCCGGTCAAAACCGGTTCGATCCGGTCAAAACCGGTTTGAGCCGGTTTGGTCTGGTTGAAGCCAGTCAAAACTGATTCGAGCCTGTCTGAGCCGGTCTGGTCCGGTTTGATCCGGTCTAATCAGGTTAAAACCGGTTTGAGCCAGTGAAAACCGGTTTTAGCCGGTCTGGAGTGGTTTCAGCCAGTCAAAACCGGATTGAGCCAGTCAAAACCGGTTTGAACCGGTCTGGTCTGGTTTGAGCCGGTCAAAACCAGTTTGAGCTGGTCTGGCCCGGTTTTAGCCAGTCTGGGCTGGTCTGGTCCAATTTAATCCAGTTTCAGCCGGTCTGGGGCTGTCTGGTCCGGTTTGATCCGGTGTCATCTGTAAAAACCGGTTTGAGCCGCTGTGGTATGGTTTGAGCTGCTGTGGTCTGGTTTGAGCCGTTCTAAACCGGCTCAGGCCGGTCAAAACCACTTTGAGCCGGTCTGGTCTGGTTTCAGCCAGTCAAAACCGCTTTGTGGCCCGCTTTCAGCCTGTCTGGGCCAGTCTGGTCCTGTTTCGTCCGCTTTCAGCTGATCTGGGCCGGTCGAGTCTGGTTGATCTGGTCAAAACCGCTTTGAGCCGGTCAAAACCGGTTTGAGCCAGTGTGGTCTGGTTTCAGCCGGTGAAAACCGGCTCAGTTCGGTCAAAACCGGTTTGAGCCGGTCTGGCCTGGTTTGAACCGGTCAAAACCGGTTTGTGGCCGAGTTTTAGGCAGTTTGGGCCGGTCGGGTATGGTTTGATCGGATTTTAGCCCGTCTGGGCCGGTCTGATTCGGTTTGATCCGATCTATACAGTCAAACCCAGTTTTAGCCGGTCAAAACCGGTTTCAGCCGGTCTGATGTTGTTTGAGCCGGTCAAAACCGGTTTGAGCCTGTCAAAAACCGGTTTGAGCCATTCAAACCGGTTTGAAACCAGTCTGGTCTGGTTTGAGCTGGTCTAATCAGGTCAAAACCGGGTTTAAACCGGTAAAAAAACCGGTTTTAACCGGTCTGGAGAGGTTTGAGCAGGTCAAAACCGGTTTGAGTCTGTCAAAACCGGTTTGAGCCGGTCTGGTCTGGTTTGCACCGGTCAAAACTGGTTTGTGGCCCAGTTTTAGGCGGTCTAGGCCGGTCTGGTCTGGTTTGATCCAATTTTAGCTGGTCTATGATGTTTCTGAATCGGTTTGATCCGGTCTCATCCAGTCAAAACCGGTTTTAGCCAGTCAAAACCGGTTTCAGCCTGTCTGGTGTGGTTTGAGCAGTTCAAACCGGTTTGACCCGGTCAAAACAGGTTTGAGCCTGTCTGGTCTGGTTTGAGCCAGTCTGGTCTGGTTTGAGCTGGTGAAAACCGGTTTGAGCCCGTTTGGTCTGGTTGAAGCCAGTCAAAACCGATTCGAGCCTGTCTGAGCTGGTCTGGTCCGGTTTGATCCGGTCTAATCAGATCAAAACCGGTTTGAGCCAGTGAAAACCGGTTTTAGACCGGTCTGGAGAGGTTTGAGCGCATCAAAATCCTATGGAGCCAGTCAAAAACCGGTTTGAAACGGTCTGGTCTGGTTGAGCCGGTCAAAACCGGTTTGAGCCGGTCTGGACCGGTTTTACCCAGTCTGGGCCGGTCTGGCCCGGGTTTGATCCAGTTTCAGCCGGTCCGGGCCTGTCTGGTCCGGTTTGATCCGGTGTGAGCCGGTCTGGTCCGGTTTGATACGTTGTCATCTGGTAAAAACCGATTTGAGCCGCTCTGGTCAAATTGAGCCCCTGTGGTCTGGTTTGAGCCGTTCTAAACCGGCTCAGGCCGGTCAAAACCGGTTTGAGCCGGTCTGGTCTGGTTTCAGCCGGTCAAAACCGTTTAGTGGCCCGCTTTCAGCAGGTCTGGGCCGGTCTGGTCCTGTTTGATCCAGTTTCAGCTGGTCTGTGCCGGTCGAGACTCGTTTGATCTGGTCAAAACCGCTTTGAGCCGGTCAAAACCGGTTTGAGCCGGTGTGGTCTGGTTTGAGCCGGTGAAAACGGACTCAGGTCGGTCAAAATCGGTTTGCGCCAGTCTGGCCTGGTTTGAACCGGTCAAAACCGGTTTGTGTCCCAGTTTTAGGCAGTCTGGACTGGTCGCGTACGGTTTCATCGGATTTTTGACGGTCTGGGGCCGGTCTGATTCGGTTTGATCCGGTCTCATCAGGGTCAAACCTGGTTTAGCTGGTCAAAACCGTTTTCAGCCGGTCTGGTGTGGTTTCAGCCAGTCCTAAACCGGTTTGAGACGGTCAAAACTGTTCGAGCCAGTCAAACCGCTTTGAGCCGGTCTGGTCTGGTTTGAACCGGTCCAAAACCGGTTTGTGGCCCAGTTTTAGGCGGTGTGGGCCCGTCTGGTCCGGTTTGATCCAATTTTAGCCGGCCTGGGCCGGTCTGATTCGGTTTGATCCGGTCTCATCTGGTCAAAATCGGTTTTAGCTGGTCAAAACCGGTTTCCAGCCTGTCTGGTGTGGTTTGAGCAGTTCAAAACCGGTTTGACCTGGTCAAAACAGGTTTGAGCCGGTCTGGTCTGGTTTGAGCCAGTCTGGTCTGGTTTGAGCCAGTCTGGTCTAGTTTGAGCCTGTCAAAACCGGTTTGAATCCTGTCTCGCCCGGTTTTATAGCCAGTCTGGGCCGGTCTGGTCCGGTTTGATCCGATTTCTGCCGGTCCGGGCCTGTCTGGTCTGGTTTGATCCGGTGTGAGCTGGTCTGGTCCGGTTTGATCCGTGTCATCTGGGTAAAAACCGGTTTCAGCCGCTCTGGTCCTTTTTGAGCCGCTCTGGTCTAGTTTGAGCCGTTCTAAACCGGCTCAGGCCAGTCAAAACCGGTTTGAGCCGGTCTGGTCTGGTTTCAGCCGGTCAAAACCGCTTTGTGGCCCGCTTTCAGCCGGTCTGGGCCGGTCTGATCCTGATTGATCCGGTTTCAGCTTGTCTGTGCCGGAGGAGTCTCGTTTGATCAAGTGAAAACCCGCTTTGAGCCGGTCAAAAGCGGTTTGAGCCGGTCTGGGTCTGGTTAGAGCCGGTCAAAAACCGGTTTGTGGCCCGTTTTCAGCTGGTCTGGGCTGGTGTGCTCCGGTTTGATCCGGTTTCAGCTGGTCTGGGCCAGTCCAGTCCGGTTTGATACGGCCAAAACCGCTTTGAGCCGGACAAAACTGGTTTGAGCTGGTCTGGTCTGGTTTGAGCCGGTCTGCTCTGATTTGAGCCGGTCAAAACTGGTTCGAGCCGGTCAAAACCACTTTGAGCCGGTCTGGTGTGGTTGGAATCAGTCAAAACCGGTATGTGGCCCAGTTTTAGGCGGTCTGGGCCAGTCTGGTCTGGTTTGATCCGATTTTAGCCGGTGTGGGCCGGTCTGATTCGGTTTGATCCGGTCTCATCTGGTAAAACCCGGTTTTAGCCGGTAAAAAACCCCGGTTTAAGGCGGTCTGGTGTGATTTGAGCCGGTCAAAACCAGTTCGATCCGGTCAAAACCGGTTTGAGCCGGTTTGGTCTGGTTGAAGCCAGTCAAAACCGATTCGAGCCTGTCTGAGCCGGTCTGGTCCATTTGATCCGGCCTAATCAGGTCAAAAATGGTTTGAGCCAGTGAAAACCCTTTTATTAGCCGGTCTGGAGTGGTTTGAGCCAGTCAAAACCGGTTTCAGTTGGTCAAAACCGGTTTGAAACCGGTCTGGTCTGGTTTGAGCCGGTCTGCTCTGGTTTGAGCCGGTCAAAACCAGTTCGAGCCAGTCAAAACCGCTTTGAGCCGGTCTGGTCTGTTTTGAACCGGTCAAAACCGGTTTGTGGCCCAGTTGTTGGGCGGTCTGGGCCGGTCTGGACTGGTGTGATCCGATTTTTAGTCGGTCAGGGCCGGTCTGATTCTGTTTGATCCGGTCTCATGCGGTCAAAACCGGTTTTAGCCAGTCAAAACCGGTTTCAGCCGGTCTGGTGTGGTTTGAGCAGTTCAAAACCGGTTTGACCCGGTCAAAACCGGTTTCAGCCGGTCTGGTCTGGTTTGAGCCGGTCAAAACCGGTTCGATCCGGTCAAAACCAGTTTGAGCCGGTTTGGTCTGGTTGAAGCCAGTCAAAACTGATTCGAGCCTGTCTGAGCCGCTCTGGTCCGGTTTGATCAGGTCTAATCAGGTCAAAACAGGTTTGAGCCAGTGAAAACTGGTTTTTAGCCGCTCTGGAGTGGTTTGAGCCGGTCAAAACCGTATTGAACCAGTAAAAACCGGTTTGAACCGGTCTGGTAAGGTTTGAGCGGTCAAAAACAGTTTGAGCCGGTCTGGCCCAGTTTTAGCCAGTCTTGGCCGGTCTGGTCCAATTTAATCCAGTTTCAGCCGGTCTGGGTCTGTCTGGTCCGGTTTCATCTGGTGTGAGCCGGTCTGGTCCGGTTTGATCCGGTGTCATCTGGTAAAAACCGGTTTGAGCCGCTGTGGTCTGGTTTGAGCTGCTGTGGTCGGTTTGAGCCGTTCTAAACTGGCTCAGGCCGGTCAAAACCGGTTTGAGCCGGTCTGGTCTGGTTTCAGCCAGTCAAAACCGCTTTGTGGCCCGCTTTCAGGCTGTCTGGGCCGGTCTGGTCCTGTTTCATCCGCTTTCAGCTGATCTGGGCCGGTCGAGTCTGGTTTGATCTGGTCAAAACCGCTTTGAGCCGGTCAAAACCGGTTTGAGCCGGTGTGGTCTGGTTTCCCCCGGTGAAAACCAGTTTGAGCTGGTCTGGCCCGGTTTTAGCCAGTCTGGGCCGGTCTGGTCCGGTTTGATCTGGTTTCAGCCAGTCCGGGCCTGTCTAGTCCGGTTTGATCCGGTGTGAGCCGGTCTGGTCCGGTTTGAACTGGTGTCATCTGGTAAAACCGGTTTGAGCCGCTGTGGTATAGTTTGAGCCGCTCTGGTCTGGTTTGAGCCGTTCTAAACCGGCTCAGGCCAGTCAAAACCGGTTTGAGCCGGTCTGGTCTGGTTTCAGCCGGTCAAAACAGCTTTGTGGCCCGCTTTCAGCCTGTCGGGCCGGTCTGGTTCCTGTTTCTATCCGCTTTCAGCTGATCTGGGCCGGTTGAGTCCGGTTTGATCTGGTCAAAACCGCTTTGAGCCGGTCAAAACCGGTTTGAGCCGGTGTGGTCTGGTTTGAGCCGGTGAAAACCGGCTCAGGTCAGTCAAAACCGGTTTGATCCGGTCTGGCCTGGTTTGAACCAGTCAAAACCGGTTTGTGGCCGAGTTTTAGGCAGTCTGGGCCGTCGGGTACGGTTTGATCGGATTTTAGCCGGTCTGGGCCGGTCTGATTCGGTTTGATCCGATCTAATCCGGTCAAACCCGATTTTAGCCGGTCAAAACCGGTTTAGCCGGTCTGGTGTGGTTTGAGCCAGTCAAAACCAGTTTGAGCCTGTCAAAACCGGTTCGAGCCGTTCAAAACCGGTTTGTGCCGATCAAAACCGGATTGAACTGGTGTGGTCTGGTTTGAGGTAGTCTAATCAGGTCAAAACCGCTTTAAGCCAGTAAAAACCGGTTTTACCCGGTCTGCAGTGGTTTGAGGCGGTCAAAACCGGTTTCAGCCGGTCAAAACCGAATTGAGGCAGTCAAAACCGGTTTCAAACGGTCTGGTCTGGTTTGAGCCGCTCAAAACTGGCTCGGGTCGGTCAAAACCGGTTTGAGCCAGTGTGGTCTGGTTTCAGCCGGTCAAAACCGCTTTGTGGCCCGCTTTCAGCCTGTCTGGGCCGGTCTGGTCCTGTTTGATCCGCTTTCAGCTGATCTTGGCTGGTAGAGTCCGGTTTGATCCGGTCAAAACCGCTTTGAGCCGGTCAAAACCGGTTTGAGCCTGTCTGGTCTGGTTTGAATCGGTCAAATTTAGTTTGTGTCCCAGTTTTAGGTGGTCTGGGGCCGGTCGGGTACGGTTTGATCCGATTTTAGCCTGTCTGGGCCGGTCTGATTCAGTTTGATCCAGTCTCATTTGGTCAAACCCGGTGTTAGCCGGTCAAAACCGGTTTCAGCTGGTCTGGTGTGGTTTGAGCCGGTCAAAACCGGTTTGAGCCGGTCAAAACTGGTTCGAGCCGTTCAAAACCGCTTTGTGCCAATCAAAACCGCATTGAACTGTTCTTGTCTGGTTTGATCTGGTCTAATCAGGTCAAAACTGGTTTAATCCGCTGAAACCGGTTTTACCCGGTCTGGAGTGGTTTGAGGTGGTCAAAACCGGTTTCAGCCGGTCAAAACCGGATTGTGGCCATCAAAACCGGTTTGAACCGGTCTGCTCTGGTTTGAGCCAGTCAAAACCGACTCAGGTCGGTCAAAACCGGTTTGAGCCGGTCTGGTCTGGTTTGCACCGGTGAAAACTGGTTTGTGGGCCAGTTTTAGGCGGTCTGGGCCGGTCTGGACCGATTTGATCCGATTTTAAGCGGTGTGGGCCGTCTGATTCGGTTTGATCTGGTCTCATCCGGTCAAAACCAGTTTTAGGCTGGTCAAAACCGGTTTCAGCACCCGTCTGCTGTTGTTTGAGCAGGTCAAAACCGGTTTGAGCCGGTCAAAACCGGTTCGAGCCGGTCAAAACCGGATTGAGCCGGTTTGGTCTGGTTGAAGTCAGTCGAAACGAATTCGAGCCTATCTGAGCCGGTCTGGAGTGGTTTGAGCTGGTCAAAACCGGTTTGAGCCGGTTAAAACCGGATTGAGCCAGTCAAAACCGGTTTGAAACTGTCTGGTCTGGTTTGAGATGGTCAAAACCGGCTTGAGCTGGTCTGGCCCGGTTTTAAGCCGGTCTGTGCCGCTCTCATATTGTTTGATCCGGTTTCAGCCGGTATGGGCCTGTCTGGGCCAGTTTGATCCAGTGTGAGACAGTCTGGTCCGGTTTGATCCGTTGTCATCCGGTCAAAACCGGGTAGAACCGCTCTGGTCTGGATTGAGCAGGTCTGGTCTGGTTTGAGATGGTCTAAACCGGCTCAGGCTGGTCAAAACCGGTTTCAGCCGGTCTGGTCTGGTTTGAGCCAGTCAAAACTGGTTTGTGTCCCGGTTTCAGGCGGTCTGGGCCAGTCTGCTCTGGTTTGATCTGGTTTCAGCTGGTCTGGGCTGGTTGAGTCCGGATTGATACGGTCAAAACCGCTTTGAGCCGGTCAAAACCGGATTGAGCTGGTCTGGTCTGGTTTGAGCTGGTCTGCTCTGGTTTGAGCCAGTCAAAACCGGTTCGATCCGGTCAAAACCGGTTTGAGCCATTCTGGTCTGGTTTGAACTGGGTCAAAACTGGTTTGTGGCCCAGTTTTAGGCGGTCTGGGCCGGTCTTGTCCGGTTTGATCCGATTTTAGCCGGTCTGGGCCGGTCTGATTCGGTTTGATCCGGTTTCATCCGTTCAAACCGGTTTTTAGCCGGTCAAAACCGGTTTCTGCCTGTCTGGTCTGGTTTGAGCAGTTCAAAACCGGTTTGACCCGGTCGAAACAGTTTGAGGCAGTCTGGTCTGGTTTGAGCCGGTCTGTCTGGTTTGAGCCGGTCAAAACCGGTTCGAGCCGGTCAAAACCGGTTTGAGTCGGTTTGGTCTGGTTGAAGCCAGTCAAAACCGATTCGAGCCTGTCTGAGCTGGTCTGGTCCGGTTTGATCCAGTCTAATCAGTTCAAAACCGGTTTGAGCCAGTGCAAACCGGTTTTAGCCGGTCTGGAGTGGTTTCAGCCGGTCAAAACCGGATTGAGCCAGTCAAAACCGGTTTGAAACAGTCTGGTCTGGTTTGAGCCGGTCAAAACCAGTTTGAGCCGGTCTGGCCCGGTTTTAGCCAGTCTGGGCCGGTCTGGTCCGGTTTGATCCGGTGTCATCTGGTAAAAACCGGTTTGAGCCGCTCTGGTCCAGTTTGAGCCGCTCTGGTCTGGTTTGACCATTCTAAACCGGCTCAGGCCATTCGAAACCAGTTTGAGCCGGTCTGGTCTGGTTTCAGCCGGAAAAAACCGTTTTGTGGCCCGCTTTCAGCTGGTCTGGGCCAGTCTGGTCCTGTTTGATGCGTTTTCAGCTTGTCTGTGCGGGTCGAGTCTCGTTTGATCCGGTCAATAGCACTTTGAGTCGGACAAAACCGGTTTTTGCCAGTCTGGTCTGGTTTGAGGTGGTGAAAACTGTCTCAGGTCGGTCAAAATCGGTTTGAGCCGGTCTGGCCTGGTTTGAACTGCTCAAAACCAGTTTGTGGCCCAGTTTTAGGCGGTGTGGGCCGGTCTGGTCCGGTATGACGGATTTTAGACTGTCTGGGCCGGTCTGATTCGGTTTGATCCGGTCTCATCCAGTCAAACCCGGTTTTGCCCGTTCAAAACGGGTTTCAGCCGGTCTGGTGTGGTTTGAGCAGGTCAAAACCTGTTTGACCCGGTCTGGTCTGGTTTCAGCCGGTCAAAACCGCTTTGTGGCCTGCTTTCAGCCAGTCTGGCCGGTCTGGTCCTGTTTGAGTTGCTCTGGTCTGGTTTGAGCCGTTCTAAACAGGCTCAGGCCGGTCAACACCGTTTGAGCAGGTCTGGTCTGGTTTCAGCCGGTCAAAAGCGCTTTGTGGCCCGCTTTCTGCCGGTCTGGGCCGGTCTGATCCTGATTGATCCCATTTCAGCTTGTCTGTGCCGGAGGAGTCTCGTTTGATCCAGTGAAAACCGCTTTGAGCTGGTCAAAACCGGTTTGAGCCGGTCTGGCCTGGTTAGAGCCGGTCAAAACCGGTTTGTGGCCCGTTTTCAGCTGGTCTGGGCCGGTGTGCTCCGGTTTGATCCGATTTCAGCTGGTCTGGGCCGGTCCAGTCCGGGTTGATACGGTCAAAACCGCTTTGAGCCAGTCAAAACCGGTTTGAGCCAGTCTGGTCTGGTTTCAGCCGGTCTGCTCTGGTTTGAGCCGGTCAAAACCGGTTCGAGCCGGTCAAAACCGCTTTGAGCCGGTCTGGTCTGGTTTGATTGAATCGGTCAAAACCGGTATGTGGCCCAGTTTTAGGCGGTCTGGGCCAGTCTGCTCTGGGTTGATCCGATTTTAGCTGGTGTGGGCCGGTCTGATTCGGTTTGATCCGGTCTCATGTGGTCAAACCCGGTTTTAGCCGGTCAAAACCGGTTTAAGGCAGTCTGGTGTGGTTTGAGCCTGTCAAAACCGGTCCGATCTGGTCAAAACCGGTTTGAGCCGGTTTGGTCTGGTTGAAGCCAGTCAAAACCAATTCGAGCATGTGTGAGCCAGTCTGGTCCGGTTTGATCCGGTCTAATCAGGTCAAAACCGGTTTGAGCCAGTGAAAAACGGTTTTAGCCGGTCTGGAGTGGTTTGAGCCGGTCAAAACCGGTTTCAGCCGGTCAAAACCGGTTTGAGCCAGTCTGGTCTGGTTTGAGCCGGTCTGCTCTGGTTTGAGCCGGTCAAAACCAGTTCGAGCCAGTCAAAACCACTTTGAGCCGGTCTGGTCTCGTTTGAACCGGTCAAAACCGGTTTGTGGCCCAGTTTTAGGCGGTCTGGGCCAGTCTGGACTGGTGTAATCCGATTTTAGCCGGTCTGGGCCGGTCTGATTCGGTTTGATCCGGTCTCATGCGGTCAAAACCGGTTTTAGCCAGTCAAAACCGGTTTCAGCCGGTCTGGTGTGGTTTTGAGCAGTTCAAAACTGGTTTGACCTGGTCAAAACCGGTTTCAGCCCATCTGGTGTGGTTTGAGCAGGTCAAAACCGTTTTGAGCCGGTCAAAACCGGTTTGAGCCGGTCTGGTCTGGTTTGTGCCGGTCTGCTCTGGTTTGAGCCGGTCAAAACTGGTTCGAGCCAGTCAAAACCGGTTTGAGCCGGTGTGGTCTGGTTGAAGCCAGTCAAAACCGATTCCAGCTTGTCTGAGCTGCTCTGGTCCGGTTTGATCTGGTCTAATCAGCTCAAAACCGGTTTGGGCCAGTGAAAACCAGTTTTAGCCGGTCTGGAGAGGTTTGAGCTGGTCAAAACCAGTTTGAGCCGGTCAAAACCGGTTTGTGGCCCGGTTTTAGCCGGTCTGGCCCGGTCTGGTCTGGTTTGCTCCGGTTTCAGCTGTTCTGGGCCGTTCAGGTGCGGTTTCATCCGGTTTGAGCCGGTCCGGTCCGGTTTTATCGTGTCTCATGTGTTCAAAACCGCTTTGAGCCAGTCTGGTCTGGTTTGAGCCAGTCAAATACGGTTTCAGCCGGTCTGTTCTGGTTTGAGCCGGTCTGGTCTGGTTTGAGCCGGTGAAAACCCGTTTGTGGCCCAGGTTTAGGCGGTCTGGGCCGGCATGTTCCGGTTTGAACCGATTTTAGCCTGTCTGTTCTGGTCTGATTCGTTTTGATCCGGTCTGATCCGGTCAAAAGAGGGTTTTACCCAGACAAAACTGGTTTCAGCCGGTCTGGTGTGGTTTGAGCAGGTTAAAACCAGTTTGAGCCGGTCAAAACCGGTTCGAGCCCATCAAAACCGGTTTGAGCCGGTTTGGTCTGGTTGAAGCCAGTGAAAACCGATTCGAGCCTGTCTGAGCACGTCTGGTCCAGTTTGATCCGGTCTAAACAGGTCAAAACCGATTTGGGGCCGTTGAAAACCGGTTTTAGCCGGTCTGGAGTGGTTTGAGCTGATCAAAACCGGTTTGAGCCGGTCAAAACCCGGTTGAGCCAGTCAAAACCGGTTTGAACCCGTCTGGCCCAGTTTTAGCCGGTCTGTCCCGCACTCGTCTTGTTTGAGACGGTCTGGGCCGGTCTGATTCGGTTTGATCCGGTCTCACCCGGTCAAAGCCGCTTTTAGCCGGTCAAAACCGGTTTCAGCCGGGTCTGGTGTGGTTTTAGCAGGTCAAAACCGGTTTGACCCGGTCAAAACAGGTTTAAGCTGGTCTGGTCTGGTTTGAGCCGGTCTAGTCTGGTTTGAGCCGGTCAAAACCGGTTCGAGCCTGTTTGTTCTGGTTGAAGCCATTCAAAACCTATTCGAGCCTGTCTGAGCCAGAGTGGTCCGGTATGATCCGTTTATTCAGGTCAAAACCGGTTTGAGCCAGTGAAAACCGGTTTTAGCCGGTCTGGAGTGGTTTGAGCCGGTCAAAACCGATTTGAGCCGGTCAAAACCGGATTGAGCCAGTCAAAATCGGTTTGAACCAGTCTGGTCTGGATTGAGCCGGTGAAAACCGTTTTGAGCCGGTCTGGCCCGGTTTTAGCCGGTCTGAACCAGTCTGGTCCGGTTTGATCTGGTTTCAGCCAGTCTGCGCCTGTCTGGTCCGGTTTGATCCTGTGTGAGCCAGTTTGGTCTGGTTTGATCCGGTTTCATCTGGTCAAAACCGGTTTGAGCCGGCCTGGTCCTTTTTGAGCCGGGTCTGGTCTGGTTTGAGTTGGTCAAAACCGACTCAGGCCTGTCAAAATCGGTTTGAGCCGGACTGGTTTGGTTTGAGCCGGTCAAAACCGATTTGTGGCCTGGTTTTTGCCGTTCTGGGCCGGTCTGGTCCAGTTTTTTCCGGCTTCAGCTCTTCTGGGCCAGTCTGGTGAGGTTTCATCCGGTTTGAGCCGGTCTGCTCCTCTTTTATCATTTCTCATCCGGTCAAATCCGGTTTGAGCCGGTGAAAACCGGTTTGAGCCGGTCTGGTCTGGTTTGAGCCGGTCTGCTCTCATTTGATCCGGTCAAAACCGGTTCGAGCCGGTCAAAACCGCTTTGAGCCAGTATGGTCTGGTTTCAACCGGTCAAAACCGGTTTGTGTCCCAGTTTTAGGCGGTCTGGGCCGGTCTGGTCCGTTTTGATCGGATTTTAGACGGTCTGGGCCGGTCTGATTCGGTTTTGAACCGGTCTCATCCGGTCAAAACCGGTTTTAGCCTGTCAAAACCGGTTTCAGCCGGTCTGTTGTAGTTTGAGCAGTTCAAAACCAGTTTGACCCGGTCAAAACAGGTTTGAGCCGGTCTGGTCTGGTTTGAGCCGGTCTGCTCTCGTTTTGATCCGGTCAAAACCGGTTCGAGCCGGTCAAAACCGCTTTGAGCCAGTATGGTCTGGTTTCAACCGGTCAAAACCGGTTTGTGTCCCAGTTTTAGGCGGTCTGGGCCGGTCTGGTCCGGTTTGATCGGATTTTAGACGGTCTGGGCCGGTCTGATTCGGTTTGAACCGGTCTCATCCGGTCAAAACCGGTTTTAGCCGGTCAAAACCGGTTTCAGCCGGTCTGTTGTAGTTTGAGCAGTTCAAAACCAGTTTGACCCGGTCAAAACAGGTTTGAGCCGGTCTGGTCTGGTTTGAGCCGGTCTGGTCTGGTTAGAGCCGGTCAAAACCCATTCGAGCCCGTCAAAACCGGTTTGAGCCAGTTTGGTCTGGTTGAAGCCAGTCAAAACCGATTCGAGCCTGTCTGAGCCCGTCTGGTCCGGTTTGATCTGGTCTAATCAGGTCAAAACCGGTTTTGAGCCAGTGAAAACCGGTTTTTATTCGGTCAGGAGTTGTTTGAGCCCGTCAAAACCGGATTGAGCCAGTCAAAAACCGGTTTGAAACTGTCTGGTCTGGTTTGAGCCGGTCAAAATCGGTTTGAGCCGGTCTGGCCCGGTTTCAGCTGGTCTGTGCCGCTCTCGTCTGGTTTGATCCAGTTTAAACCGGTCTGGGCCTGTCTGGGCCAGTTTGATCCGTGTGAGCCAGTCTGGTCCGGTTTGATCCGTTGTCATCCGGTCAAAACCGGTTTGAGCCGCTCTGGTCCGGATTGAGCCAGTCTGGTCTGGTTTGAGCCGGTCTAAACCGGCTCAGACCGGTCAAAACCGGTTTGAGCCGGTCTGGTCTGGTTTGAGCCAGTCAAAACCGGTTTGTGTCCCGGTTTCAGCCGGTTTGGGCAGGTCTGCTCCGGTTTGATCTGGTTTCAGCTGGTCTGCGCCGGTCGAGTCTGGTTTGATCCGGTCAAAACCGCTTTGAGCCGGTCATAACCGGTTTTAGCCGGTCTGGTCTGGTTTGAGCCGGTGTGCTCTGGTTTGAGCTGGTCAAAACCGGTTCAAAACAGTCAAAAGTGCTGTTAGGCCGGTCTAGTCTTGTTTGAACAGGTCAAAACCGGTTTGTGGCCCAGTTTTAGGCGGTCTGGGCCTGTGTGGTCCGGTTTGATCCGATTTTAGCCGGTCTGGGCCGGTCTGATTTGGTTTGATCCGGTCTCATACGGTCAAAACCGGTTTTAGCTGGTGAAAACCGGTTTCAGCCTGTCTGGTGTGGTTTGAGCAGTTCAAAACCGGTTTTGACCCGGTCAAAAGAGGTTTGAGCCGGTCTGGTCTGGTTTGAGCTGGTCTGGTCTGGTTTGAGCCGGGTCTGGTCTGGTTTGAGCCGGTCTGGTCTGGTTGAAGCCAGTCAAAACCGATTCGAGCCTGTCTGAGCCAGTCTAAACTGGTTTGATCCCGTCTAATCAGGTCAAAACCGGATTGAGCCATTCAAAACTGGTTTGAAACGGTCTGGTCTGGTTTGAGCCGGTCAAAACCGGTTTGAGCCGGTCTGGCTCGGTTTTAGCCAGTCTGGGCCAGTCTGTTCCGGTTTGATCAGGTTTCATCCAGTCCGGTCCTGTCTGCTCTGGTTTGACCCGGTGTGAGCTGGTCTGGTCCCGTTTGATCTGTTGTCATCTGGTAAAAACCGGTTTGAGCCGCTCTGGTCTGGTTTGAGCCGCTCTGGTGTTGTTTGAGCCGTTCTAAACCGGCTCAGGCCGGTCAAAACCGGTTTGAGCCGGTCTGTTCTGGTTTCAGCCAGTCAAAACTGCTTTGTGGCCCGCTTTCAGCCGGTCTGGGCTGGTCTGGTCCTGTTTGATCCGGTTTCAGCTGGACTGGGCTGGTGGAGTCTGGTTAGATCCGGTCAAAACCGCTTTGAGCCGGTCAAAAACCGGTTTGAGCCGCTCTGGTCTGGTTTGAGACGGTGAAAACCAGCTCAGGTCGGTCAAAATCGGTTTGAGCCAGTCTGACCTGGTTTGAACCGGTCAAAAATGCTTGTGGCCCTGTTTTAGGCAGTCTGGGCCGGTCGGGTATGGTTTGATCGGATTTTAGCCAGTCTTGCCCGGTCTGGTCCATATTTTTCCGGTTTCAGCCGGTCTGGGGCCTGTCTGGTCCGGTTTGATCTGGTGTGAGCCAGTCTGCTCCGGTTTGATCCGATGTCATCCGGTCAAAACCGGATTGAGCTGGTCTGGTCCGGTTTGAGCCGGTCTGGTCTGGGTAATGTTGGTCAAAACCAGTTTGTGGTCTGATTTTAGCCGGTCTGTGCCGGTCTGCTCCGGTTTGATCTGTTTTCAGCTGGTCTGGGCCGGTCGAGTCCTGTTTGATCCGGACAAAACCGCTTTGAGCCGGTCAAAACCGGTTTGAGCCTGTCTGGTCTGGTTTGAACCGATCAAAACCGGTTTGTGGCCCAGTTTTAGGCGGTTTGGGCCAGTCTGGTTCAGTTTGATCCGATTTTAGCCGGTCTGGGCCGGTCTGATTCTGTTTGATGCGTTCTCATCCGGTCAAAACCGATTTTAGCCTGTCAAAACCGGATTCAGCCGGTCTGGTCTGGTTTGAGCTGGTCAAAATAGGTTTGAGCTGGTTTGGCCCGGTTTTAGGTGGTCTGGGCCTGTCTGTTCGGGTTTGTTGTGGTTTTAGCCGGTCTGGGCCCGTTTGGTCTGGTTTGATCCGGTCTCATTCGGTGAAATTCGGTTTCAGCCAGTCAAAAACGGTTTGAGCTGGTCTGGTGTGGTTTGAGCTGCTCAAAACCGGTTCGAGCCGTTGAAAACCGGTTTGAGCCAGTCAAAACCGGTTTGAGCCGGTCTCGTCTGGTTTGAACCAGTATGGTCTGGTTTGATCCCATTTTGGCCGGTCCTGGCTGGTCTGATGCGGTTTGACCCGACTCATCCGGTCAAAAAGGGTTTTAGCCAGTAAAAACCGGTTTCAGTCGGTCTGGTGTGGTTTGAGGATGTCAAAACGGGTTTGAGCCAGTCTGGTCTGGTTTGAACCGGTCTGGTCTGGTTTGAGCCGGTCAAAACCGGTTTCAGCCGGTTTGGTCTGGTTGAAGCCAGTCAAAATCGATTCGAGCCTGTCTGAGATGGTCTGGTCCGGTTTGATCCAGTCTAATCAGGTCAAAACCGTTTTGAGCTGGTGAAAACCGGTTTTAGCCGGTCTGGAGTGGTTTCAGCTGGTCAAAACCGGTTTGAGCCGGTCAAAACTGGATTGAGCCAGTCAAAACCGGTTTGAACCGGTGTGGACTGGTTGGAGCCAACGAAAACCGGTTTGAGCCCGTCTGGCCCAGTTTTAGCTGGTCTGGGTCCGGTTTGATCCGGTTTCAGCCGGTCAGGGCCTGTCTGGTCCGGTTTGATCCGGTGTGAGCTGTTATGGTCCGGGTTGATCGGTTTCATCTGGTCAAAACCGGTTTGAGCCGGTCTGGTCCGGTTTGAGACGGTCTGGTCTGGTTTGTGCCGGTCAAAACCGGTTTGAGCCGATCTGATCTTCTTTGAGCCAGTCAAAACCGGTTTGTGGCTCGGTTTTAGCCGGTCTGGGCCGGTCTGGTCCAGTTTGATCCGGTTTCAGCCGGTCAGGGCCTGTCTGGTCCGGTTTGATCCGGTGTGAGCCGGTCTGGTCCGGTTTGTTCCGGTGTCATCCGGTCTGGTCCGGTTTGACCCGGTCTGGTCTGGTTTGAGACGGTCCGGTCTGGTTTGAGCCGGTCAAAACCGGTTTGAGCCGGTCTGATCTTGTTTGAGACAGTCGAAACCGGTTTGTGGCTCGGTTTTAACCGGTCTGGGTTGGTCTGGTGCGGTTTCTCCGGCTTCAGCTGTTCTGGGCCGGTCTGGTGCGGTTTCATCCGGTTTGAGCCGGTCTGCTCCGGTTTTATCCTGTCTCATCCGGTCAAATTCTGTTTGAGCCGGTCTGGTCTGGTTTGAGTCGGTCAAAACCGGTTTGAGCCGGTCTGGTCTGGTTTGAGCCGGTCAAAACCGGTTTGAGCCGATTTGGCCTGGTTTTAGCCGGTCTGGGCCGGTCTTTTCCGGTTTGATGCGGTTTGAGCCGGTCCTTGTCCGGTTTAATCCAGTCTCATCCGGTCAAACCGGTTGGAGCTGGTGTGGTCTTGTTTGAGTCAGTCTGGTCTTGTTTGAGACGGTCAAAACCTGATTGAGCCGGTTTGGCCCGGTTTTAGCCTTTCTGTGCCGGTCTGGTTCGGTTGAGCAGGTTCAAGCTGGTCTGGTCTGGTTTGAGCCGGTCAAAACCGGTTCGAGCCTGTTTGTTCTGGTTGAAGCCATTCAAAACCTATTCGAGCCTGTCTGAGCCAGAGTGGTCCGGTATGATCCGGTTTATTCAGGTCAAAACCGGTTTGAGCCAGTGAAAACCGGTTTTAGCCGGTCTGGAGTGGTTTGAGCCGGTCAAAACCGATTTGAGCCGGTCAAAACCGGATTGAGCCAGTCAAAATCGGTTTGAACCAGTCTGGTCTGGATTGAGCCGGTGAAAACCGTTTTGAGCCGGTCTGGCCCGGTTTTAGCCGGTCTGAACCAGTCTGGTCCGGTTTGATCTGGTTTCAGCCAGTCTGCGCCTGTCTGGTCCGGTTTGATCCTGTGTGAGCCAGTTTGGTCTGGTTTGATCCGGTTTCATCTGGTCAAAACCGGTTTGAGCCGGCCTGGTCCTTTTTGAGCCGGTCTGGTCTGGTTTGAGTTGGTCAAAACCGACTCAGGCCTGTCAAAATCGGTTTGAGCCGGACTGGTTTGGTTTGAGCCGGTCAAAACCGATTTGTGGCCTGGTTTTTGCCGTTCTGGGCCGGTCTGGTCCAGTTTTTTCCGGCTTCAGCTCTTCTGGGCCAGTCTGGTGAGGTTTCAATCCGGTTTGAGCCGGTCTGCTCCTCTTTTATCATTTCTCATCCGGTCAAATCCGGTTTGAGCCGGTGAAAACCGGTTTGAGCCGGTCTGGTCTGGTTTGAGCCGGTCTGCTCTCATTTGATCCGGTCAAAACCGGTTCGAGCCGGTCAAAACCGCTTTGAGCCAGTATGGTCTGGTTTCAACCGGTCAAAACCGGTTTGTGTCCCAGTTTTAGGCGGTCTGGGCCGGTCTGGTCCGTTTTGATCGGATTTTAGACGGTCTGGGCCGGTCTGATTCGGTTTGAACCGGTCTCATCCGGTCAAAACCGGTTTTAGCCTGTCAAAACCGGTTTCAGCCGGTCTGTTGTAGTTTGAGCAGTTCAAAACCAGTTTGACCCGGTCAAAACAGGTTTGAGCCGGTCTGGTCTGGTTTGAGCCGGTCTGCTCTCGTTTGATCCGGTCAAAACCGGTTCGAGCCGGTCAAAACCGCTTTGAGCCAGTATGGTCTGGTTTCAACCGGTCAAAACCGGTTTGTGTCCCAGTTTTAGGCGGTCTGGGCCGGTCTGGTCCGGTTTGATCGGATTTTAGACGGTCTGGGCCGGTCTGATTCGGTTTGAACCGGTCTCATCCGGTCAAAACCGGTTTTAGCCGGTCAAAACCGGTTTCAGCCGGTCTGTTGTAGTTTGAGCAGTTCAAAACCAGTTTGACCCGGTCAAAACAGGTTTGAGCCGGTCTGGTCTGGTTTGAGCCGGTCTGGTCTGGTTAGAGCCGGTCAAAACCCATTCGAGCCCGTCAAAACCGGTTTGAGCCAGTTTGGTCTGGTTGAAGCCAGTCAAAACCGATTCGAGCCTGTCTGAGCCCGTCTGGTCCGGTTTGATCTGGTCTAATCAGGTCAAAACCGGTTTGAGCCAGTGAAAACCGGTTTTTTATTCGGTCAGGAGTTGTTTGAGCCCGTCAAAACCGGATTGAGCCAGTCAAAACCGGTTTGAAACTGTCTGGTCTGGTTTGAGCCGGTCAAAATCGGTTTGAGCCGGTCTGGCCCGGTTTCAGCTGGTCTGTGCCGCTCTCGTCTGGTTTGATCCAGTTTAAACCGGTCTGGGCCTGTCTGGGCCAGTTGATCCGGTGTGAGCCAGTCTGGTCCGGTTTGATCCGTTGTCATCCGGTCAAAACCGGTTTGAGCCGCTCTGGTCCGGATTGAGCCAGTCTGGTCTGGTTTGAGCCGGTCTAAACCGGCTCAGACCGGTCAAAACCGGTTTGAGCCGGTCTGGTCTGGTTTGAGCCAGTCAAAACCGGTTTGTGTCCCGGTTTCAGCCGGTTTGGGCAGGTCTGCTCCGGTTTGATCTGGTTTCAGCTGGTCTGCGCCGGTCGAGTCTGGTTTGATCCGGTCAAAACCGCTTTGAGCCGGTCATAACCGGTTTTAGCCGGTCTGGTCTGGTTTTGAGCCGGTGTGCTCTGGTTTGAGCTGGTCAAAACCGGTTCAAAACAGTCAAAAGTGCTGTTAGCCGGTCTAGTCTTGTTTGAACAGGTCAAAACCGGTTTGTGGCCCAGTTTTAGGCGGTCTGGGCCTGTGTGGGTCCGGTTTGATCCGATTTTAGCCGGTCTGGGCCGGTCTGATTTGGTTTGATCCGGTCTCATACGGTCAAAACCGGTTTTAGCTGGTGAAAACCGGTTTCAGCCTGTCTGGTGTGGTTTGAGCAGTTCAAAACCGGTTTGACCCGGTCAAAAGAGGTTTGAGCCGGTCTGGTCTGGTTTGAGCTGGTCTGGTCTGGTTTGAGCCGGTCTGGTCTGGTTTGAGCCGGTCTGGTCTGGTTGAAGCCAGTCAAAACCGATTCGAGCCTGTCTGAGCCAGTCTAAACTGGTTTGATCCCGTCTAATCAGGTCAAAACCGGATTGAGCCATTCAAAACTGGTTTGAAACGGTCTGGTCTGGTTTGAGCCGGTCAAAACCGGTTTGAGCCGGTCTGGCTCGGTTTTAGCCAGTCTGGGCCAGGTCTGTTCCGGTTTGATCAGGTTTCATCCAGTCCGGTCCTGTCTGCTCTGGTTTGACCCGGTGTGAGCTGGTCTGGTCCCGTTTGATCTGTTGTCATCTGGTAAAAACCGGTTTGAGCCGCTCTGGTCTGGTTTGAGCCGCTCTGGTGTTGTTTGAGCCGTTCTAAACCGGCCTCAGGCCGGTCAAAACCGGTTTGAGCCGGTCTGTTCTGGTTTCAGCCAGTCAAAACTGCTTTGTGGCCCGCTTTCAGCCGGTCTGGGCTGGTCTGGTCCTGTTTGATCCGGTTTCAGCTGGACTGGGCTGGTGGAGTCTGGTTAGATCCGGTCAAAACCGCTTTGAGCCGGTCAAAACCGGTTTGAGCCGCTCTGGTCTGGTTTGAGACGGTGAAAACCAGCTCAGGTCGGTCAAAATCGGTTTGAGCCAGTCCTGACCTGGTTTGAACCGGTCAAAAATGCTTTGTGGCCCTGTTTTAGGCAGTCTGGGCCGGTCGGGTATGGTTTGATCGGATTTTAGCCAGTCTTGCCCGGTCTGGTCCATATTTTTCCGGTTTCAGCCGGTCTGGGCCTGTCTGGTCCGGTTTGATCTGGTGTGAGCCAGTCTGCTCCGGTTTGATCCGATGTCATCCGGTCAAAACCGGATTGAGCTGGTCTGGTCCGGTTTGAGCCGGTCTGGTCTGGGTAATGTTGGTCAAAACCAGTTTGTGGTCTGATTTTAGCCGGTCTGTGCCGGTCTGCTCCGGTTTGATCTGTTTTCAGCTGGTCTGGGCCGGTCGAGTCCTGTTTGATCCGGACAAAACCGCTTTGAGCCGGTCAAAACCGGTTTGAGCCTGTCTGGTCTGGTTTGAACCGATCAAAACCGGTTTGTGGCCCAGTTTTAGGCGGTTTGGGCCAGTCTGGTTCAGTTTGATCCGATTTTAGCCGGTCTGGGCCGGTCTGATTCTGTTTGATGCGTTCTCATCCGGTCAAAACCGATTTTAGCCTGTCAAAACCGGATTCAGCCGGTCTGGTCTGGTTTGAGCTGGTCAAAATAGGTTTGAGCTGGTTTGGCCCGGTTTTAGGTGGTCTGGGCCTGTCTGTTCGGGTTTGTTGTGGTTTTAGCCGGTCTGGGCCCGTTTGGTCTGGTTTGATCCGGTCTCATTCGGTGAAATTCGGTTTCAGCCAGTCAAAAACGGTTTGAGCTGGTCTGGTGTGGTTTGAGCTGCTCAAAACCGGTTCGAGCCGTTGAAAACCGGTTTGAGCCAGTCAAAACCGGTTTGAGCCGGTCTCGTCTGGTTTGAACCAGTATGGTCTGGTTTGATCCCATTTTGGCCGGTCCTGGCTGGTCTGATGCGGTTTGACCCGACTCATCCGGTCAAAAAGGGTTTTAGCCAGTAAAAACCGGTTTCAGTCGGTCTGGTGTGGTTTGAGGATGTCAAAACGGGTTTGAGCCAGTCTGGTCTGGTTTGAACCGGTCTGGTCTGGTTTGAGCCGGTCAAAACCGGTTTCAGCCGGTTTGGTCTGGTTGAAGCCAGTCAAAATCGATTCGAGCCTGTCTGAGATGGTCTGGTCCGGTTTGATCCAGTCTAATCAGGTCAAAACCGTTTTGAGCTGGTGAAAACCGGTTTTAGCCGGTCTGGAGTGGTTTCAGCTGGTCAAAACCGGTTTGAGCCGGTCAAAACTGGATTGAGCCAGTCAAAACCGGTTTGAACCGGTGTGGACTGGTTGGAGCCAACGAAAACCGGTTTGAGCCCGTCTGGCCCAGTTTTAGCTGGTCTGGTCCGGTTTGATCCGGTTTCAGCCGGTCAGGGCCTGTCTGGTCCGGTTTGATCCGGTGTGAGCTGTTATGGTCCGGGTTGATCCGGTTTCATCTGGTCAAAACCGGTTTGAGCCGGTCTGGTCCGGTTTGAGACGGTCTGGTCTGGTTTGTGCCGGTCAAAACCGGTTTGAGCCGATCTGATCTTCTTTGAGCCAGTCAAAACCGGTTTGTGGCTCGGTTTTAGCCGGTCTGGGCCGGTCTGGTCCAGTTTGATCCGGTTTCAGCCGGTCAGGGCCTGTCTGGTCCGGTTTGATCCGGTGTGAGCCGGTCTGGTCCGGTTTGTTCCGGTGTCATCCGGTCTGGTCCGGTTTGACCCGGTCTGGTCTGGTTTGAGACGGTCCGGTCTGGTTTGAGCCGGTCAAAACCGGTTTGAGCCGGTCTGATCTTGTTTGAGACAGTCGAAACCGGTTTGTGGCTCGGTTTTAACCGGTCTGGGTTGGTCTGGTGCGGTTTCTCCGGCTTCAGCTGTTCTGGGCCGGTCTGGTGCGGTTTCATCCGGTTTGAGCCGGTCTGCTCCGGTTTTATCCTGTCTCATCCGGTCAAATTCTGTTTGAGCCGGTCTGGTCTGGTTTGAGTCGGTCAAAACCGGTTTGAGCCGGTCTGGTCTGGTTTGAGCCGGTCAAAACCGGTTTGAGCCGATTTGGCCTGGTTTTAGCCGGTCTGGGCCGGTCTTTTCCGGTTTGATGCGGTTTGAGCCGGTCTTGTCCGGTTTAATCCAGTCTCATCCGGTCAAACCGGTTGGAGCTGGTGTGGTCTTGTTTGAGTCAGTCTGGTCTTGTTTGAGACGGTCAAAACCTGATTGAGCCGGTTTGGCCCGGTTTTAGCCTTTCTGTGCCGGTCTGGTTCGGTTGAGCAGGTTCAAGCTGGTCTGGTCTGGTTTGAGCCGGTCAAAACCGGTTTGAGCCGTTCTGCTCCGGTTTTTGCCGGTTTGAGCCGGTCTGGTCCAGTTTTAGCCGGTCTGGACGGGTTTGAGTCGGTCAAAACCGGTTTGAGGCGGTCTCGTCCTGTTTCAGCTGATCTGGTCCGATTTGAGCCGGTCCAAACTGGTCTGAGCCCGTCTGGTCCGGTTTGAGTGCGGTTTGAGCCAGAAAACACCAGTTTGAGACGGTCTGGTCCGATTTGAGTGCGATTTGAGCCGGTCATAACCGCTTAGAGCCGGTCTAGTCCGCTTTGAGTCCAGTTTTAGCCGGACTGGTACGTTTTGCGTCCGGTTTGAGCCGGTCAAAACAGGTTTGAGGCGGTCTGGTCCGGTTTGCGATGGTCAAAAATGGTTTGAGTCCATTTGGAGCTGGTCAAAACCGGTTTGAGCTGGTGTGGTGCGATTTGAGCCGCTAAAAACCGGTTTGAGCCAGTCTAATACGGTCAAAACAGGTTTGTGCCGTTCTGGTCCCATTTGAGCCAGTCAAAACCGGTTTGAGGCCGTCTCGTCCCATTTCAGCCGGTCTGGTAGGGTTTGAGCTGGTCAAAACCGGTTTGAGCCTGTCTGGTCCGGTTTCAGACGGTCTGGTCGGGTTTGAGCCGTTCAAAACCGGTTTGAGCCGGTGTGGTCCTGTTTGAGTCTGGTTTGAGCTGGTCAATTTCGGTTTGTGTTGCTCTCGTCCGATTTGAGCCGGTCAAAACCGGTTTGAGCTGGTCTGGTCCGGTTTGATCCGGTTTAACCCGGTCTGGTCCAGTTTGATTCGTTTGAGCTGGTATGGTCTGGTTTGAGCCGTTCAAAGCCGGTATGAGTCGGTCTGGTCCGGATTGAGTCCGGTTTGAGCCGGTCAACACCGCTTTGAGCCGGTCTGGTCCAGTTTGAGTCAGGTTTGAGCCGGTCAACACCGGTTTGATCCGTTCTGCTCCGGTTTGAGTCCGGTTTGAGCCCATCTTTTCCGGTTTGAGCTGGTCAAAACATGTTTGAGCTGGTCTAACAGCCGGTCTGGTCCATTTTCCTGCTGTTTGAGCCTCTCTGCTTCAGTTTGAGCCAGTCAAACCCTGTCTAAGCCGGTCTGGTCCGGTTTGTGTCTGTGTGAGCCGGTCTGGTCCGGTTTGATCCGGTTGGGCCGGTCTGGTCTGGTTTGAGCCGGTCAAAACCGGTTTGAGCCGCTCTGGTCCGTTTTGATCCCCGAGTGTGCACTCCCCTGAGTGAGCGCTCACTTGAGTGGGCACTCCGCTTTGTGAGCACCTCCCTGAGTGTGCATTCCCCTGAGTGTGCACTCGTCTGAGTGAGCACTCCCCTGAATGTGTACTCCCCTGAATGAGCACTCCCCTGAGTGTGCACTCCTCTGAGTTCGCACTCTCCTGAGTGAGGACTCCCCTGAGTGTGCACTCCACTGATTGAGCACTCCCCTAAGTTTACACGCCCCTGAGTTTGTGCTCCCTTGAGATCGCGCTACCCTGAGTATGAACTCCCCTGAGTGAGCGCTCCCCTGAGTGCGCACTAACCTGAGTGTGCACTTGCCTGGGTGAGGACACCCCTGAGTGTGCACTCCCCTGAGTGTGAACTCGCCTGTGTGAGGACTCCCAAGAGTGAGCGCTCTCCTGATGGGGTACTCGTCTGAGTGATGACTCCCCTGAGTGTGCACTCCCCTGAATGAGCACTCCCCTGAGTGTGCAATCCTCTGAGTTCGCACTCTCCTGAGTGAGGACTCCCTTCAGTGTGCACTACCCTGAATGTGCAGTCCCTTGTGTGATCGCTTCCCAGGGAGTGCACTTTCCATAGTTCGCACTTTCCTGAGTGAGGACTCCCCTGAGTGTGCACTCTCCTGAGTGTGGGCTCACCTGATTGTGCACTCCCCTGAGTGAGCGCTCCCCTCGGTGAGGACACCCCTGTGTGTGCACTCCCCTGAGTGAGCACTCCCCTGAGTGTGCACTCCTCTTAGTTCACACTCCTCTGAGTGAGGACTCCCCTGAGTGTTCACCCCCCAGTGTGTGCACTCCCCTGAGTGTGCGCTCCCCTGAGTGTGCACTCTCCTGAGTAAGGACTACTCTAAGTGGGCACTCCCCTGAGTGTGAACTCGCCTGAGTGAGGACTCACCAGACTGAGCGCTCTCTTGAGGGAGTACTCGTCTGAGTGATGACTCCCCTGAGTGTGCACTTCCCTGAATGAGCACTCCCCTGAGTGAGCGCTCCCCTGAGTGTGCACTCCCCTGAGTGTGCGCTCACCAGAGTAAGGACTACTCTGACTCGGCACTCCCCTGTATGTGGGCTCACCTGAGTGAGGACTCCCCTGAGTGTGCACTCCCCTGAATGAACATTCCCCTGTTTGTGTGCTCACCTGAGTGTGCACTCCCCAGTGTGTGCACTCCCCTGAGTGAGCACTCCCCTGAGTGTGCACTCCCCTGAGTGTGCACTCTCCTGAGGGGGGACTCCCCTGAGTGTGCACTCCCCTGAGTGAGCACTCCCCTGAGTGTGCACTCCTCTTAGTTCGCACTCTCCTGAGTGAGGACTCCACTGAGTGTGCACTCCCCTGATTGTGTGCTCCTTTGAGTGTGCACTCCCCTGAGTGAGCGCTCCCCTGAGTGTGCTATCACCTGAGAGTGCACTCGCCTGAGTGAGGACTACTCTGAGTGTGCACTCCCCTGAGTGTGGACTCGCCTGAGTGAGGGCTCCCCTGAGTGTGCTCTTCCATGTGTGAGCGCTCACCTCAGTGGCCACTCTCCTGTGTGAGCGCTCCCCTGAGTGTGAACTCCCCTGTGTGTGCACTCCCTTGAGTGAGGACACCCCTGAGTGTGCACTCATCTAAATGAGCACTCCCCTTCGTGTACACTCCCCTGAGTAAGCCACTGAAACCCGTTTTGAGCCAGTCTGGTCCGGTTTAAGCCGAAATGGTCGGGTCTGAGCTGGTCAACGCCGGTTTGAGGCGGTCTGTTCCAGTTTGATCCGGTTTAAGTGGGTATGGTCCGGTGTGATCCGGTTGAGCCGGTCTGGTCCGGTTTGATCCGGTTTGAGCCAGTCTGCTCCGGTTTGATCTAGTTTGAGCCGGTCAATATCGGTTTGAGTCCGGTTTGAGCCGGACAAAACCGGATTTAGCGGGTCTAGCCGGTCTGGTCCGGATTGATCCCTTTTGAGCCGGTCTCATCTGGTTTGATCCGATTTTAGTCCGTGTGGTCCAGTTTGAGCCCGTTTGAGCCAGTCTGGTCCGGTTTGATCCGATCTCATCCGGTCAAATCTGGTTTGAGCCGGTCTGCTCCGGTTTGAGCCGGTGTGGTCTGGTTTAAGCTGGTCAAAACCGGTTTGTGGCCCAGTTTTAGCCGTTCTGGGACGGTCTGCTCTGATTTGATCTGGTTTCAGCTGTCTGGGATGGTCGAGTCCGGTTTGATCCCATCAAAGCCGCTTTGAGCTGATCCAAACCGGTTTGAGTCGGTCAAAACCGGATAGAGCCAGTCAAAACCGGTTTGAACCGGTCTGGTCTGGTTTGAGCTGGTGAAAACCGGTTTGAGTCTTTCTGGCCCAGTTTTAGCTGGTCTGGGCCGGTCTGGTCTGATTTGATCCAGTGTCATCCGGTCAAAACCGGTTTCAGCTGGTCTGGTCCGGTTTCAGCCGGTCTGGTCTGGTTTGAGCCGGTCAAAAGCGGCTCAGGTCGGTCAAAACCGGTTTGAGCCTGTCTTGTCTGGTTTGAGCCGGTCAAAACCGGTTGGTGGCCGGTTTTAGCCAGTCTGGTCTGGTCTGGTCCGCTTTGACCGGTTTCAGCTTGTCTGGGCCAGTCGAGTCTCTTTGATGCTGTCAAAACTGCTTTGAGCCGGACAAAACCGGTTTGAGACGGTCTGGTCTGGTTTGAGCCGGTCTGGTCTGATTTCAGCTGGTCAAAACCGGTTTGAGGCAGTCAAAACCGGTTTGAGCCGGTCTGGTCTGGTTTCAGCCAGTCTGGTCTGGTTGGAGTTGGTCAAAACAAGCTCAGGTCTGTCAAAACAGTTTTGATCTGGTCTGGCCTGGTTTGAACTGGTAAAAACCGGTTTCTAGGCCAGTTTTAGGAAGTCTGGGCCGATCTGGTAGAGTTTGATCCAATTTTAGCCAGTCTGGGCCGGTCTGATTCGACTTGATCCGGTCTCATCAGGTCAAAACTGGTTTCAGCCAGTCTGGTGTGGTTTGAGGAGGTCAAAACCGGTTTGAGCCGATCAAAACCGGTTTGAGCCGGTCTGGTCTGGTTTGAGCCGGTCAAAACCGGTTTCATTCGGTTTGGTCTGGTTGAAGCCACTCAAAATCGATTCGAGCCTGTCAGAGACGGTCTGGTCCGGTTTGATCCGGTCTAATCCGGTCAAAACCAGTTTGAGCCGGTTAAAACCGATTTTAGCCGGTCTAGAGTGATTTCAGCCGGTGAAAACCGGTTTGAGCCGGTCAAAACTGGATTGAGCCAGTCAAAACCGGTTTGAACCGGTGTGGTCTGGTTTGAGACGGCGAAAACTGGTTTGAGCCCGTCTGGCCCAGTTTTAGCCGGTCTGGGCCGGTGTGGTCCGGTTTGATCTGGTTTCAGCCGGTCAGGGCCTGTCTGGTCCGGTTTGATGTGGTGTGAGCCGGTCTGGTCCGGTTGGATCCGGTTTCATCCGGTCAAAACCGGTTTGAGCCGGTCTGGTCCGGTTTGAGACGGTCTGGTCTGGTTTGAGCTGGTCAAAATCGGTTTGAGCCGGTCTGATCTTCTTTGAGCCATTCAAAACCGGTTTGTGGCTCGGTTTTAGCCGGTCTTTGCCGGTCTGGTACGGTTTAATCCGGTCTCATCCGGTCAAAACCGGTTAGAGCTGGTGTGGTCTTGTTTGAGTCAGTCTGGTCTTGTTTGAGATGGTCAAAACCTGATTGAGCCGGTTTGGCCCGGTTTTAGCCTTTCTGTGCCGGTCTGGTTTGGTTGATCAGGTTCAAGCTGGTCTGGTCTGGTTTGAGCCGGTCAAAACCGGTTTGAGCCATTCTGGTGCGGTTTGTGCCTGTTTGAGCCGGTCTGGTCCAGTTTTAGCCGGTCTGGACGGGTTTGAGTCGGTCAAAACCGGATTGAGGTGGTCTCGTCCTGTTTCAGCTGCTCTGGTCCGATTTGAGCCGGTCCAAACCGGTCTGAGCCGGTCTGGGCCGGTCTGGTCCGGTTCGATCCGGATTCAGCCGGTCAGGGCCTGTCTGGTCCGGTTTGATCCGGTGTGAGCCGGTCTGGTCCGGTTTGATCCGGTGTCATCCGGTCAAAACCGGTTTGACCCGGTCTGGTCTGGTTTGAGACGGTCTGGTCTCGTTTGAGCCTGTCAAAACCGGTTTGAGGCGGTCTGATCTTGTTTGAGCCAGTCAAAACCGGTTTGTGGCTTGGTTTTAACCGGTCTGGGTCGGTCTGGTGCTGTTTCTCCGGCTTCAGCTGTTCTGGGCCGGTCTGGTGCGGTTTCATCCGGTTTGAGCCGGTCTGCTCCGGTTTTATCCTGTCTCATCCGGTCAAATTCTGTTTGAGCCGGTCTGGTCTGGTTTGAGCCGGTCAAAACCGGTTTGAGCCAGTCTGGTCTGGTTTGAGCCGGTCAAAACCGGTTTGAGCCGATTTGGCCTGGTTTTAGCCGGTCTGGGCCGGTCTTTTCCTGTTTGATGCGGTTTGAGCCGGTCTGGTCCGGTTTAATCCGGTCTCATCCGGTCAAAACCGGTTAGAGCTGGTGTGGTCTTGTTTCAGTCAGTCTGGTCTTGTTTGAGACGGTCAAAACCTGATTGAGCCGGTTTGGCCCGGTTTTAGCCTTTCTGTGCCGGTCTGGTTCGGTTGAGCAGGTTCAAGCTGGTCTGGTCTGGTTTGAGCCGGTCAAAATCGGTTTGAGCCATTCTGGTCCGGTTTGTGCCGGTTTGAGCCGGTCTGGTCCAGTTTTAGCCGGTCTGGACGGGTTTGAGTCGGTCAAAACCGGTTTGAGGCGTTCTCGTCCTGTTTCAGCTGCTCTGGTCCGATTTGAGCTGGTCCAAACCGGTCTGAGCCGGTCTGGTCCGGTTTGAGTGCGGTTTGAGCCAGAAAACACCAGTTTGAGAGGGTCTGGTCCGGTTTGAGTGCGGTTTGAGCCGGTCATAACCGGTTAGAGCTGTTATAGTCCGCTTTGAGTCCAGTTTGAGCCGGACTGGTATGTTTTGCGTCCGGTTTGAACCGGTCAAAACAGGTTTGAGGCGGTCTGGTCTGGTTTGTGACGGTCAAAAATGGTTTGAGTCCATTTGGAGCTGGTCAAAACCGGTTTCAGCTGGTGTGGTGCGATTTGAGCCGCTAAAAACCGGTTTGAGCCAGTCTAATACGGTCAAAACAGGTTTGTGCCGTTCTGGTACGATTTGAGCCAGTCAAAACCGGTTTGAGGCCGTCTCGTCCCATTTCAACCGGTCTGGTAGGGTTTGAGCTGGTCAAAACCGGTTTGAGCCTGTCTGGTCCGGTTTCAGATGGTCTGCTCTGGTTTGTGCCGTTGAAAACCGGTTTGAGCCGGTTTGGTCCTGTTTGAGTCTGGTTTGAGCTGGTCAAATTCGGTTTGTGTTGCTCTCGTCTGATTTGAGCCGGTCAAAACCGGTTGGAGCTGGTCTGGTCCGGTTTGATCCGGTTTCACCCGGTCTGGTCCAGTTTGATTCGTTTGAGCTGGTATGGTCTGGTTTGAGCCGTTCAAAGCCGGTATGAGTCGGTGTTGTCCGGATTGAGTCCGGTTTGAGCCGGTCAACACCGCTTTGAGCCGGTCTGGTCCAGTTTGAGACAGGTTTGAGCCAGTCAACACCGGTTTGATCCGTTCTGCTCCGGTTTGATTCCGGTTTGAGCCGATCTTGTCCGGTTTGATCCGGTCAAAACATGTTTGAGCTGGTCTAACAGCCGGTCTGCTTCGCTTTCATCCTGTTTGAGCCTCTCTGCTTCAGTTTGAGCCAGTCAAACCCTGTCTAAGCCGGTCTGGTCCGGTTTGTGCCGGTGTGAGCCGGTCTGGTCCGGTTTGATCCGATTGGGCCGGTCTGGTCCGGTTTGAGCCGGTCAAAACCGGTTTGAGCCGGTTTGGTCCTGTTTGAGTCTGGTTTAAACTCGTCAATTTCGGTTTGTGTTGCTCTCGTCCGATTTGAGCTGGTGAAAACTGGTTTGAGCTGGTCTGGTCTGGTTTGATCCGGTTTAACCCGGTCTGGTCCAGATTGAATCGTTTGAGCTGGTATGGTCTGGTTTGAGCCGTTCAAAGCTGGTATGAGTCGGTCTGGTCCGGTATGAGTCCGCTTTGAGCCGGTCAACACCGCTTTGAGCCGGTCTGGTCCGTTTTGATCCCCTGAGTGTGCACTCCCCTGAGTGAGCGCTCACTTGAGTGGGCACTCGGCTTTGTGAGTGCCTCCCTGAGTGTGCATTCCCCTGAGTGTGCACTCGTCTGAGTGATCACTCCTCTGAATGTGTACTCCCCTGAATGAGCACTCCCCTGAGTGTGCACTCCTCTGAGTTCACACTCTCCAGAGTGAGGACTCCCCTGAGTGTGCACTCCCCTGAATATGTGCTAACCTGAGATTTCACTCCCCTGAGTTCGCACTCTTTTGAGTGAGGACTCCCCTGAGTGTGCACTCCCCTGAGTGTATGCTCAACTGAGCGTGCACTCTGCTGAGTGTGCGCTCTCCTGAGTGAGCACTCCCCTGTGTGTACACTCCCATAAGTGTGCGCTCCCCTGTGTGTGCTCTCCCCAGTGTGTTCGCTGCCCTGAGTGAGCGCTCCCCTGAGTGCGAACTCCCCTGAGTGTGCACTCGCCTGGGTGAGGACTCCCATGAGTGTGCACTCCCCTGAGTGTGAACTCGCCTGTGTTTGGACTCCCCTGAGTGTGCACTCCACTGATTGAGCACTCCCTTAAGTTTACACTCCCCTGAGTTTGTGCTCCCTTGAGATTGCGCTACCCTGAGTGTGAACACCCCTGAGTGAGCCCGCCCCTGAGTGCGCACTAACCTGAGTGTGCACTCGCCTGGTTGAGGACACCCATGAGTGTGCACTCCCCTGAGTGTGAACTCGCCTGTGTGAGGACTCCCCAGAGTGAGCGCCCTCCTGAGGGGGTACTCGTCTAAGTGATGACTCCCCTGAGTGTGCACTCCCCTGAATGAGCACTCCCCTGAGTGTGCAATCCTCTGAGTTCGCACTCTCCTGAGTGAGGACTCCCTTGAGTGTGCACTACCCTGAATGTGCAGTCCCTTGAGTGTTCGCTTCCCAGAGAGTGCACTTCCCTGAGTTCGCACTCTCCTGAGTGAGGACTCCCCTGAGTGTGCACTCTCCTGAGTGTGGGCTCACCTGATTGTGCACTCCCCTGAGTGAGCGCTCCACTAGGTGAGGACACCCCTGTGTGTGCACTCCCCTGAGTGAGCACTCCCCTGAGTGTGCACTCCTCTTAGTTCGCAATCCTCTGAGTGAGGACTCCCCTGAGTGTGCACCCCCCAGTGTGTGCACTCCCCTGAGTGTGCGCTCCCCTGAGTGTGCACTCTCCTGAGTGAGCGCTCTGCTGAGGGTGCACTCCCCTGAGTGTGCGCTCACCTGAGTAAGGACTACTCTAAGTGGGCACTCCCCTGAGTGTGAACTCGCCTGAGTGAGGACTCACCAGACTGAGCGCTCTCCTGAGGGGGTACTCGTCTGAGTGATGACTCCCCTGAGTGTGCACTCCCCTGAATGAGCACTCCCCTGAATGTGCGCTCGCCTGAGTGAGGACTCCCCTGAGTGTGCACTCCCCTGAATGAACATTCACCTGTTTGTGTGCTCTCCTGAGTGTGCACTCCCCAGTGTGTGCACTCCCCTGAGTGAGCACTCCCCTGAGTGTGCACTCCCCTGAGTGTGCGCTCTCCTGAGGGAGGACTCCCCTGAGTGTGCACTCCCCTGAGTGAGCACCCCCATGAGTGTGCACTCCTCTTAGTTTGCACTCTCCTGAGTGAGGACTCCACTGAGTGTGCACTCCCCTGAGTGTGCGCTCCTTTGAGTGTGCACTCCCCTGAGTGAGTGCTCCCCTGTGTGTTCTCTCACCTGAGAGTGCACTCGCCTGAGTGAGGACTACTCTGAGTGTGCACTCCCCTGAGTGTGCACTCCCCTGAGTGTGGACTCGCCTGAGTTAGGTCTCCCCTGAGTGTGCTCTTCCATGTGTGAGCGCTCACCTCAGTGGCCACTCCCCTGTGTGAGCGCTCCCCTGAGTGTGCACTCCCCTGTGTGTGCACTCCCTTGAGTGAGGACACCCCTGAGTGTGCAGTCCCCTAAATGAGCACTCCCCTTCGTGTACACTCCCCTGAGTAAGCCAGTGAAACCCGTTTTGAGCCAGTCTGGTCCGGTTTAAGCCGGACTGGTCGGGTCTCAGCTGGTCAACGCCGGTTTGAGGCGGTCTGTTCCAGTATGATCTGGTTTAAGCGGGTATGGTCCGGTGTGATCCGGTTGAGCGGGTCTGGTCCGGTTTGATCCAGTTTGAGCCAGTCTGGTCCGGTTTGATCTGGTTTGAGCCGGTCAATATCGGTTTGAATCCGGTTTGAGCTGGACAAAACCGGATTTAGTGGGTCTAGCCGGTCTGGTCCTGATTGATCCCTTTTGAGCCGGTCTGGTCTGGTTTGAGTCAGTCCAAACCGGATAGAACCGGTCTGGTCTGCTTTGAGATGGTCAAAACCGGTTTGAGCCTTGAAAAACCGGTTTCAGCCGGTCTGGTGTGGTTTGAGCAGATCAAAACCGGTTTGAGCTGGTCAAAACCGTTTTCAGCTCATCTGGACTGGTTTGAGTCGTTCTGGTCTTTTTTCAGCCGGTCAATACCAGTTCGAGCCGGTTTGGTCTGCCTGAACTCAGTCAAAACCGATTCGAGACTGTCTGAGCTGGTCTCGTCCGGTTTGATCTGGTCTACTCAGGTCAAACCCAGTTTGAGCCAATGAAAACCGGTTTTTGCCAGTCTGGATTGGTTTGATCCGGTCAAAACTGGTGTCAGCCGGTCAAAACCGGATTGACCCAGTGAAAACTGGTTTGAACCGGTCTGGTCTGGTTTGACCTGCTCAAAACCGTTTTGAGCCGTTCTGGCCTGATTTTAGCCGATCCGGGCCTGTCTGGTCCGGTTTGATCTGTTGTGAACCGGTCTGGTCCGCTTTGATCTGGTGTCATCTGGTCAAAACCATTTTGAGCCGGTCTGGTCCGGTTTGATCCAGTCTGGTCTGGTTTGAGCCGGTCTGGTCCGGTTTGAGCCGGTCTGGTCTGGTTTGAGCCAGTCAAAACCGGTTTGTGCCCCGGTTTTAGCTGGCCTGGGCCAGTCTGTTCCGTTTTGATCCGGTCTCATCCGGTCAAAATCGGTTTCAGCCGGTCAAAACCGGTTTGAGCCCGTCAAAACCGGCTCAAGCCGTTCCAAACCGGTTTGAGCCAGACAAAACCGGATCAAACCGGTCTGATCTGGTTTGATCCGGTTTGATCCGGTGTCATCCGGTCAAAACCGGTTTTAGCTGGTCTGGTCCGGTTTGAGCCGGTCTGCTCTGGTTTGAGGCAGTCAAAACCGGCTCAGGCCATTCAAAACCGTTTTCAACTGGTGTGGTCTGGTTTGAGCCGGTAAAAACTGGTTTGTGGCCCAGTTTTAGGCGGTCTGGGCCGGTCTGGTCTGGTTTTATCCGATTTTAGCCGCTCTGGGCCTGTCTGATTCGGATTGATCCTATCTCATCCGGTCAAATCCAGTTTCAGCCTGTTAAAACTGGTTTCAGCCGGGCTGGTGTGGTTTGAGCATGTCAAAACCGGTTTGAGCCGGTCAAAACCAGATTGAGCCAGTCTGGTCCAGTTTGAGCTGGTCTGGTCTGTTTGAGCAAGTCAAAACCGGTTTGAGGCAGTCAAAACCGGTTTGAGCCGGTATGGTCTGGTTGAAGCCAGTCAAAACCGATTCGAGCCTGTCTGAGCTGGTCTGGTCCCGTTTGATCCGGTCTCATCAGGTCACAACCAGTTTGAGCTGGTGAAAACCGGTTTTAGCCGGTCTGGAGTGGTTTGAGGTCGTCAAAACCGCTTTGAGCCGGTCAAAACCGGTTTGAGCCGGACTGGTCTGGTTTGAGCCCGTCTGGTCTGGTTTGAGCCGGTCAAAACCATTTTATAACCCGGTTTCAGCCGGTCGTGGCCGGTCTGGTCCGGATTCATCCGGTCTCAGCTGGTTGGGCCGGTCGAGTCTGGTATGATCCAGTCAAAACCGCTTTGAGCCGGTCAAAACTGGTTTGAGCCGGTCTGGTCTGGATTGAGCCGGTCAAAACCGTTTTGAGCTGGTCTGGCCCGGTTTTAGCTGCTTTGGTCCAGTCTCGTCTGGTTTGATCCGTTTTCAGCCGGTCTGGGCCTGTCTGGTCCGGTTTGATCCGGTGTGAGCCGGTCTGGTATGGTTTGATCCGGTGTCATCCGGTCAAAACCGGTTTGAGCCGGTGTGGTCCCGTTTGAGACCGTCTGGTCTGGTTTGAGCCAATGAAAACTGGTTTGAGCCGGTCTGATCTGGTTTGAGCCTTTCAAACCCGTTTTGTGGCCCGGTTTTTGCCGGTCTGGTTTGGTCTGGTCCGGTTTACTCTGGCTTCACCTGTTCTGGTCCGGTGTGGTGCGGATTCCTCCGATTTGAGCCGGTCTGGTCTGGTTTTATCGTGTCTCATCGCCTTGAGTGTGTGCTCCCATGAGTGAGCACTACCCTGAGTGATCGCTCCCCTGAGTGAGGACTCTCCTGAATGTGCACTCGCCTGAGTGAGGTGTCCCCTGAGTGTGCACTCCCCTGAGTGAGCACTCCCCTGAGTGTGAACTCCCCTGAGTTTGCACTCTCCTGACTGAGGTCTACCCTGTGTGTGCACTCCTCTGAATTCGCACTCTCCTGAGTCAGGACTGCCCTGAGTGTGCCCTCTCCTGAGTGTGCGCTCCCCTGATATTGCACTCCCTTGAGTGTGCGCTACACTGAGTGAGCACTTCCCTGAGTGTGAACTGCCCTGAGTGTGCACTCCCCTGGGTGAGGACACCCCTGAGTGTGCACTCCCCTGAGTGTGAGCTCGCCTGAGTGAGGACTCCCCTGCGTGTGCACTCCACTGAATGAGCACTTCCCTGAGTGTACACTCCCCTGAGGGAGTGCTCCCCTGAGTGCACACTCCCCTGAGTGTGAACTCGCCTGGGTGAAGACACCCCTGAGTGTGCATTCCCTGAGTGTGAACTCGCCTGAGTGAGGCTCCCCTGAGTGTGCCCTCGTTCGGTTTGATCCGATCTCGCCAGTTTGAGCTGGTTGAAACCGGTTTGAGCCGGTCTGGTCCGATTTGTTCCGGATTAATCCGGTCTGGTCCTGTTTCATCCGGTTGAGCCGGTGTGGTCTCGTTTGAGCTGGTCAATACCGGTTTGAGCCGGTCTGGTCCGGTTTGATCCGGTTTAATCTGGTCTGACCCGGTTTGATCCGGTTGAGCCGGTATGGTCTGGTTTGATCCGGTCTGGTCTGGTTTGAGTCCAGTTTGAGCCAGTCAAAACCGGTTTGAGTCAGTCTAGTCCGGTTTGATCCGGTTTAAGCCGGTCTGGTCCGGTTTGATCCGTTGTCATCCGGTCAAAACCGGTTTGAGCTGGTCTGGTGCGGTTTGAGCCGGTCTGGTCTGGTTTGAGCCGGTCTAAACCAGCTCAGGCCGGTCAAAACCGGTTTGAGCCAGTCCGGTCTGGTTTCAGCCGGTCAATACCGGTTTGTGGCCCGGTTTCAGCCGGTGTAGGCCGGTCTGCTACGGTTTGATCCGGTTTCAGCTGTTCTGGGCCGGTCGAGTCCGGTTTGAACCGGACAAAACCGCTTTGAGCTGGTCAAAACCAGTTTGAGCCGGTCTGGTCTGGTTTGAGACGGTCTAAACCAGCTCAGGCCGGTCAAAACCGGTTTGTGCTGGTCTGGTCTGGTTTGAACCGGTCAAAACCGGTTCTTGGCCCAGTTTTATGCAGTCTGGGCCGTTCTGTTCCTGTTTGATCCGATTTTAGCCGGTCTGGGTGGGTCTGATTTGGTTTGATCCCGTCTCATCCGGTCAAAACCGGTTTTAGCCGGTCAAAACTGGTTTCAGCCGGTCTGGTGTGGTTTGAGCAGGTCAAAACCGGTTTGACATGGTCAAAAGCATTTTGAGCCGGTCTTGTCTGGTTTGAGCCAGTCTGGTCTGGTTTGAGCCGGTCAAAACCGGCTCAGGTCCGTCAAAACCGTTTTGAGCTGGTCTGGTCTGTTTTGAACCCATCAAAACCGTTTTGTGGCCCAGTTTTAGGCGGCCTGGGCCTGTCTGGTCCGGTTTGATCCGATTTTAGCTGGTCTGGGCCTGTCTGATACGGTTTGATATGGTCTCATCTGGTGAGAACCGGTTTCAGCCAGTCTGGTCTGGTTTGAGCCGGTCAAAACTGGTTCAAGCCAGTCAAAACCGGTTTGAGCCGGTTTGGTGTGTTTGAAGCCAGTCAAAACCGAATCGAGCCTGTCTGAGCCAGTCTGGTCCGGTTTGATCCGGTCTAATCAGGTCAAATCCGGTACGAGCTGGTGAAAACCGGTTTTAGCCGGTCTGGAGTGGTTGGAGCAGGTAAAAACCGGTTTGAGCCGGTCAATACCGGATTGATCCAGTCAAAACCGGTTTGAACCGGTCTCGCCTGGTTTGAGCCGGTCTGATCTGGTTTGAGCCCGTCAAAACCTGATTGAGCCGGTTTGGCCCAGTTTTAGCCTCTCTAGGCCGGTCTGGTTCGGTTTGAGCCAGTTAGAGCCGGTTTGTTCTGGTCTGGTCTGGTATGATCTGGTTTGATAAGGTCTGGTCCGCTTTGATCTGGTCTAATCCGATCAAAATCGGTTTGAACCTGTCAGGTCTGGTTTGAGCCGGTCAAAACAGATTCGACCCGGTCTGGACTGGTTTGAGCCAGTCAAAATAAGTTTGAGCCAGTTTGGCACGATTTTAGGCGGTCTGGGCCGGTCTGGTCCAGTTTCATCCGGTTTGAGCCGGTGTGGTCTGGTTTGAGATGGTCAAAACCGGTTTGAGGCGGTCTGGTCTGGTTTAAGCCGATCAAAATGGGTTTGAGCCAGTTTGGCCCGATTTTAGGCGGTCTGGGCTGGTCTGGTCCGGTTTGATCCGGTTTTAGCTGGTCCGGCCTCGTCTGGTCCAGTTTGATCCGGTCTCATCCGGTCAATATTGGTTTCAACCGGTCAAAACCGGTTTGAGCCGGTCTGGTGTGGTTAGAGCCGGTCAAAACCGGTTCGAGCCGTTAAAAAACCGGTTTAAGCCGGTCAAAAGCGGATTGAACCGGTGTGGTCTGGTTTGAGCCGGTCAAAACCGATTTGAGCCGGTCTGGTCTAGTTTGAGCCGGTCTGGTCTGGTTTGAGCCGGAGAAAACCGTCTCTGGCCGGCCAAACCGGTTTCAGCCGTTCTAGTCTTGTTTGAGCTGTTCAAAACCGGTTTGTGGCCCTGTTTTAGCCAGTCCGGCCTAGTGTGGTCCAATTTGCTCCAGCTTCAGCTGTTCTGGGACGGTCTGGTGCAGTTTCATCCGGTTTGAGCCAGTCTGGTCCAGTTTTATCCTGTCTCATCTGGTCAAAACCGGTTTGAGCCAGTCTCTTCTGGTTTAACCGGTCAAAACCAGTTTGAGACAGTCTGGTCTTGTTTGAGCAGGTCTGGTCTGGTTTGAGCCTGTCAAAATCTGATTGAGCCGGTTTGGCACGGTTTTAGTCGGTCTGGGCCGGTCTGGTCCGGTTTTCTCCGGTTTGAGCCGGTCTGGTCTTGTTTGGGCCGGTCAAAATAGGTCTGAGCCGGTTTGGCCCAGTTTTAGACGGTCTGGGCCGGTCTGGTCTGGTTCAATCCGGTTTTAGCTGGTCTGGAACCGTCTGGTGCGGTTTGATCCTGTCTCATCCGGTCAAAATCTGTTTCATCTGGTAAAAAAGGTTTGAGCCGGTCAGGTGTGGTTTGAGCTGGTCAAAATCGGTTTGAGCTGCTCTGGTCTGGTTCGAGCCGGTCAAAACCTGTTTGTGGCCCGGTTTTAGCTGCTCAGGTGTGGTTTGAGCTTGTCAAAATCGGTTTGAGCTGCTCTGGTCTGGTTTGAGCCGGTCAAAACCGGTTTGTGGCCCGGTTTTAGCCGGTCTGGCCCGGTCTGGACCGGTTTGCTCCGGCTTCAGCTTTTCTGGGCCGGTCTGGTGCCGTTTCATCCCGTGTGAGCCGGTCTCATCCGGTTTTATCCTGTCTCATCCGGTCAAAACCGGTTTGAGCCAGTCTGGTCTGGCTTGAGCCGGTCAAAACCGGTATGATTCGGTCTGGTCTGGTTTGAGCCGGTTAAAACCGGCTTGAGGCAGTCTGGTCTGTTTTGAGCCGGTCAAAACCGGCTCAGGTCAGTCAAAACCTGTTTGAGCCTGTCTGGTCTGGTTTGAACCGGTCAAAACCGGTTTGTGGCCCAGTTTTAGGCGGTCTGGGCCGGTCTGATTCGATGTGATCAGGTCTCATCCGGTCAAAACCGGTTTTAGCCGGTCTTGTGTGGGTTCAGCAGGTGAAAACCGGTTTGAGCTGGTCAAAATCGGTTTAAGCCGGTTTGCTCTGGTTTGAGCTGGTCTGGTCTGGTTTGAGCCGGTCAAAACAGGTTTGAGCCAGTTTGGTCTGGTTGAAACCAGACACAACCGATTCGAGCCTGTCTGAGCCAGTCTGGTCCGGTTTGATCTGGTGTGAGCTGGTCTGGTCCGGTTTGATCCGGTGTCTTCCGGTCAAAATGGGTTTGAGCCGGTCTGGTCCGGTTGGAACCGGTCTGGTCTGGTTTGAGCTGGTCAAAACCGGTTTGAGACGGTCTGGTCTGGTTTGAGCCGGTCAAAATAGGTTAGAGCCGGTTTGGCCCGGTTTTAGGTGGTCTGGGCTGTTCTGGTCCAGTTTGATCAGGTTTTAGCCGTTCTGGCCCCGTCTGGTCCAATTTGATCTTGTCTCATAGGGTCAAAATCGGTTTCAGCCGGTCTAAACCATTTTGAGCCGGTCTGGTGTGGTTTGAGCAGGTCAAATCCGGTTTGACCTGGTCTGCTCTGGTTTCAGCCGGACTCGTCTGGTTTGAGCCTGTCAAGACCCGCTCAGGTCAGTCAAAACCGGTTGGAGCCGGTCTGGCCTGGTTTCAACTGGTCAATACCGGTTTGTGGCCCAGTTTTAGGCGATCTGGGTGGGTCTGGTCCGGTTTGTTGTGATTTTAGCCGGTCTGGGCCGATCTAATTCCGTTTGATCTGGTTTCATCTGGACAAAACCGGTTTTAGCCGGTCTGGTGTGGTTTGAGCAGGTCAAAAGCGGTTTGAGCCGGTCAAAACCGGTTGGAGACGGTCTGGTCTGGTTTGAGCCGGTCTCTTCTGATGTGAGCCCGTCAAAACCGATTTGAGCCCGTCTGATCTGGTTTGAGCCGTTCTGTTCTGGATCAGCCGGTCAAAACCTGATTGAGCTGTTTTGGCCCGGTTTTAGCCTGTCTGGGCCAGTCTGGTTCAGTTTGAGCCAGTAAGAGCCGGTTTGTGCTGCTCTGGTCCGGTATGATCCGGTTTGATAAGGTCTGGTCCGGTTTGATCTTGTCTAATGCGGTCAAAATCGGTTTGAACCTGTCAGGTCTGGTTTGAGCCAGTCAAAACAGGTTCAACCCGGTCTGGACTGGTTTGAGCCAGTCAAAATAAGTTTGAGCCAGTTTGGCACGATTTTAGGCCGTCTGGGCCGGTCTGGTCCGGTTTGATCCGGTTTGAGCCGGTCTGGTCTGGTTTGAGACGGTCAAAACCGGTTTGTGGCCCAGTTTTTGGTGGTCTGGGCCAGTCTGGTACTGTTTGATCCGATTTCAGCCGGTCTGGGCCGTTCTGATTCAATTTGATCAGGTCTCATCTGGTCAAAACCGGTTTTAGCTGGTCAAAACCGGTTTCAGCCGGTCTTGTGTGGTTTGAGCAGGTGAAAACTGGTTTGAGCTGGTCAAAACCGGTTTAATCCGGTTTGCTCTGGTTTGAGCTGGTCTGGTCTGGTTTGAGCCAGTGAAAACCGTTTCGAACCGGTCAAAATCAGTTTGAACCGGTTCGGTCTGGTTGAAACCAGTCAAAACTGATTCGAGCCTGTCTGAGCCAGTCTGGTCCGGTTTGATCCGGTGTGAGCCAGTCTGGTCCGGTTTGATCCGGTGTCTTCCGGTCAAAACCGGTTTGAGCTGGTCTGGTCCGGATTGAAGTGGTCTAGTCTGGTTAGAGCCGGTCAAATCCGGTTTGAGCCGGTCTGGTCTGGTTTGAGCCGGTCAAAATAGGTTAGAGCCGGTTTGGCCCGGTTTTAGGTGGTCTGGGCTGTTCTGGTCTGGTTTGATCAGGTTTTAGCCGGTATGGGCCTGTCTGGTCCGATTTGATCTTGTCTCATAGGGTCAAAATCGGTTTCAGCCAGTCTAAACCAGTTTCAGCCGGTCTGGTGTGGTTTGAGCCGGTCAAAACCGTTTTGAGCTGGTCAAAAACCGGTTCGAGCCGTTCAAAACCGGATTGAACCGGTCTGGTCTGATTTGAGCCGGTCAAAACCGCTTTGAGGCGGTCAAAACCGTTTTGAGCTGGTGTGGTGTGGTTTTAGCAGATCTGGTCTGGTTTAAGCCAGTCAAAACCAGATCAGGTCAGTCAAAATCAGTTTAAGCCGGTGTGCTCTGGTTTTAACCTGTCAAAACCGGTTTGTGGCCCAGTTTTAGGTGGTCTGGGCCGATCTGGTCCTGTTTGATCCGATTTTAGCCGATCTGGCCTGGTCTGGACCGGTTTGCTCCGGCTTCAGCTTTTCTGGGCCCGTATGGTGCGGTTTCATCCAGTGTGAGCCGGTCTCATCCGGTTTTATCCTGTCTCATCCGGTCAAAACTGGTTTGAGCCAGTCTGGTCTGGTTTGAGCCGGTCAAAACCGGTTTGATTCGGTCTGGTCTGGTTTGAGCCGGTCTGGTCTGGTTTGAGCGCATCAAAACCGGCTCAGGTTGGTCAAAACTGGTTTGAGCCAGTCTGGTCTGGTTTGAACTGGTCAAAACAGGTTTGTGGCCCAGTTTTAGGCGGTCTGGGATGGTCTGGTCCTGTTTGATCTGATTTTAGCCGGTCTGGGCCGCTCTGGTTCGGTTTGATATGGTCTCATCCGGTCAAAAGCGGTTTCAACCGGTCTGGTGTGGTTTGAGCAGGTCAAAACCGGTTTGAGCCGGTCTGGTCTGGTTTCAGCCGGACTCGTCTGGTTTGAGCCGTTCAAAACCCGCTCATGTCGGTCAAAACCGGTTTGAGCCGGTCTGGCCTGGTTTGAACCGGTCAAAACCGGTTTGTGGCCCAGTTTTAAGCGGTCTGGGCGGGTCTGGTCCGGTTTGTTCTGATTTTAGCCGGTTTAGGTTGATCTAATTCCGTTTGATGTGGTTTCATCCGGACAAAACCGGTTTCAGCCGGTCACAACTGGTTTCAGCCGGTCTGGTGTGGTTTGAGCAGGTCAAAAGCGGTTTGAGCCGGTCAAAACCGGTTGGAGCCGGTCTGGTCTGGTTTGAGCCGGTCTCTTCTGGTGTGAGCCGGTCAATACCGGTTTGAGCCCCTCTGCTCTGATTTGAGCCGTTCTGTTCTGCTTCAGCCAGTTAAAACCTGATTGAGCTGGTTTGGCCCGGTTTTAGCCTGTCTGGGCCAGTCTGGTTCGGTTTGAGCCAGTTAGAGCCGGTTTGTGGTGGTCTGGTCCGGTATGATCCGGTTTGATAAGGTCTGGTCCGGTTTGATCGGGTCTAATCCGGTCAAAATCGGTATGAGCCTGTCAGGTCTGGTTTGAGCCTGTGAAAACAGTTTCAACCCGGTCTGGACTGGATTGAGGCGGTCAAAATAAGTTTGAGCCAGTTTGGCACGATTTTAGGCGGTCTGGGCCGGTCTGGTCCGGTTTGATCCGGATTTAGCCGGTCTGGGCTCATCTGTTCCGGTTTGATCTGGTCTCATCCGGTCAATATCAGTTTCAACCGGTCAAAACCGTTTTGAGCCGGTCTGGTGTGGTTTGAGCCGGTCTGGTCTGGTTTCAGACGGTCAAAACCGGCTCAGGTCAGTCAAAACCAATTTGAGCCGGTCTGGTCTGGTTTCAACCAGTCAAAACCGGTTTGTAGCCCAGTTTTGGGCGGTCTGGGCCGATCTGGTCCTGTTGGATCTGATTTTAGCCGGTCTGGGCCATTCTGATTCGGTTTGATCAGGTCTCATCCGGTCAAAACCGGTTTTAGCCGGTCAAAACCGGTTTCAGCCGGTCTTGTGGGGTTTGAGCAGGTGAAAACCGGTTTGAGCCGTTCAAAACCGGTTTAAGCCGGTTTGCTCTGGTTTGAGCTGGTCTGGTCTGGTTTGAGCCGGTCAAAACCGGTTCGAGCCGGTCAAAACCGCTTTGAGCCGGTCAAAACTGGTTTGAGCTGGTGTGGTCTGGTTTTAACCGATCTGGTCTGGTTTAAGCCGGTCAAAACCGGCTCAGGTCGGTCAAAACCGATTTGAGCCATTCTGGTCTGGTTTGAAACGGTCAAAACCAGTTTGTGGCCCAGTTTTAGGCGTTCTGGGCCGATCTGGTCTGGTTTCATCCGATTTTAGCCGGTCTGGGCCGCTCTGGTTCGGTTTGATACGGTCTCATCCGGTCAAAAGTGGTTTCAGCCGGTCTGGTGTGGTTTGAGCAGGTCAAAACCGGTTTGGGCCGGTCTGGTCTGGTTTCAGCCGGACTCGTCTGGTTTGAGCCGGTCAAAGCACGCACAGGTCGGTCAAAACCGGTTTGAGCCGGTCTGGCCTGGTTTGAACCGGTCAAAACCGGTTTGTGGCCCAGTTTTAGGCGGTCTGGGTGGGTCTGGTCCGGTTTGTTCTGATTATAGCTGATCTGGGCCGATCTAATTCCGTTTGATCTGGTTTCTTCCGGACAAAACCGGTTTTAGCCGATCAAAACCGGTTTCAGCTGGTCTGGTGTGGTTTGAGCAGGTCAAAGGTCGTTTGAGCCAGTCAAAACCGGTTTGAGCCCGTCTGCTCTGGTTTGAGCCTTTCTGTTCTGCTTCAGCCGGTCAAAATCTGATTGAGCTGGTTTGGCCCGGTTTTAGCCTGTCTGGGCCAGTATGGTTCGGTTTGAGCCAGATAGAGCCGGTTTGTGCTGGTCTGGTCCGGTATGAACTGGTTTGATAAGGTCTGGTCCGGTTTGATCCAGTCTAATGCGGTCGAAATCGGGTTGAACCTGTTAGATCTGGTTTGAGCCAGTCAAAAGAGGTTCGACCCGGTCTGGACTGCTTTGAGCCGGTCAAAATAAGTTTGAGCCAGTTTGGCACGATTTTAGGCGGTCTGGGCTGGTCTGGTCCGCTTTCATCCTGTTTGAGCTGGTCTGGTCTGGTTTGAGATGGTCAAAACCGGTTTGAGGTGGTCTGGTCTGGTTTAAGCCGATCAAAATAGGTTTGAGCCTGTTTGGCCCGGTTTTATGCGGTCTGGGCCGGTCTGGTCCGGTTTGATCCGGTTTTAGCCGGTCTGGGCTCGTCTGGTCCGGTTTGATCCGGTCTCATCCAGTCAATATCGGTTTCAACTGGTCAAAACCGGTTTGAGCCGGTCTGGTCTGGTTTGAGCAGGTCTGGTCTGGTTTGAGCCAGTCAAAACCGTCTCAGGTCGGTCAAAACCGGTTTGAGCCGGTCTGGTCTGGTTTGAGCCGGTCTGGTCTGGTTTGAGCCGGTCAAAACCGTCTCAGGCCTGCCAAACCGGTTTGAGCCACTCTGGTCTTGTTTGAGCCGGTCAAAACCGGTTTGTGGCCCAGTTTTAGGCCGTCTGGCCCAGTGTGGTCCGATTTGCTCCGGCTTCAGCTGTTCTGGGATGGTCTGGTGCGGTTTCATCCGGTTTGACTCAGTCTGGTCCGGATTTATCCTGTCTCATCGGGTCAAAACCTGTTTGAGCCAGTCTCTTCTGATTTAAGCGGTCAAAACCGGTTTGAGAGAGTCTGGTCTGGTTTGAGCAGGTCTGGTCTGGTTTGAGCCGGTCAAAATCTGATTGAGCCGGTTTGGCACAGTTTTAGGCGGTCTGGGCCGGTCTGGTCCGATTTTCTCCGGTTTGAGCTGGTCTGGTCTGGTTTGAGCCGGTATGGTCTTGTTTGAGCCGGTCAAAACCGGTTTGAGCCGGTTTGGTCTGGTTGAAGCCAGTCACAACCCATTCGAGCCTGTCTGAGCCGGTCTGGCGCGGTTTGATCCGGTCTAATCAGGTCAAAACCGGTTTGAGCCGGTGAAAACCGGTTTTAGCCGGTCTGGAGTGGCTTGAGCTGGTCAAAAGCGGTTTGAGCTGGTCAAAACCAGATTGAGCCTGTCAAAACTGGT